>NC_054371.1:10870011-11170011 GCF_017654675.1 Xenopus laevis
AGTTGCCTTTGGGGCAAAATAACATGGGAGGTAGATTTTGGACCAAAAGGTGACTCTACTAAGTTTTGTGCCCACTCCTTACTTTTCCCATGCTGGAGGTCCGCAGGTAAGCCATAAAAATGCCAATCACATGCTGTCAGTCAGGAGACTGTGGGAGTTGTGTCTTTTTAAGACCACCCTGTTAGTCACCGCTTCAAGGAGTTAGACCAGTGTGTAAATGAGAAATAAGGTGCAAAGCAATTGTTTTGTCTAATTACTCTCCTGTCCCTCTATGATATAGCCCCTCTTATTAAATAGTCTCCCCACCCTGTGCTCTTACAAAGTTTTCAGTAGTGGATACTATAGCAAAACAGATTGTGAGCTACGGCCCTTTAGATGTCAAAGTATAACTTGTACCTTGTTGAACTTCAACAATAAAAAGGCCACAATTTGTACAAAACTGATGGAAGAATCTCTTGTCTCCATCTATTCCTACTGTATCCATCTTGCCCTACTGTCTCCATCTTGTATTACTGTCTCCATCTTTTCCTATTGTCTCCATCTTGTCCTACTGTCTCCATCTTGTCTTACTGTCTCCATCTTTTCCTATTGTCTCCATCTTGTCCTACTGTCTCCATCTTGTCCTAATGCCTCTATATTGCCCTACTGTCTCTATCCTGCCCTACTGTCTCCATCTTGTCCTACTTTCTCCATATTTTCCTACTGTCTCCATCTTGCCCTACTGTCTCCATCTTTAAATACTGTCTCCATTTTGTCCTAATGTTTCCATTTTGTCCTAATGTTTCCATTTTGTCCTAATGTTTCCATCTTACCCTACTGTCTCCATCTTGGCTTACTCTCTCTATCTTTTCCTACTGTCTCCAACTTTTCATACTGTCTCCATCTTGCCTTACTGTCTTCATCTTGCCCTACTATCACCACCTTGTCCTACTCTCTCCATTTAGTCTTAATGTCTTTATCTTGCCCCACAGTCTCCATCCTGCCCTGCTGTCTCCATCTTTTCCTACTGTCTCCATCTTGCCCTACTGTCTCCATCTTGTCCTACTGTCTACATCTCTTCCTACTGTCTCCATATTGCCCTACTGTCTCCATCTTGCCCTACTGTCACCACTTTGTCCTACTGCATCTCTTCCTACTGTCTCCATATTGCCCTACTGTCTTCATCTTGCCCTACTGTCACCACTTTGTCCTACTGTCTCCATCTTGTCCTACTGTTTCTATCTTGTCCTACTGTCTCCATCTTTGCCAACTGTTTCCATCTTGCCCTACTCTCTTCATCTTGTCCTACTGTCACCACCGTCTCCTACTGTCACCACCTTGTCCTACTGTCTTCATCTTGTCCTACTATCTCCATCTTGTCATCCTACTGTCTCCATCTTGACATCCTACAGTTTCTATCTTGTCCTACTGTATCTATCTTGTCCTACTATTGCCATCTTGTCTTACTGTCTTCAACTTGCCCTACTGTCTCTTTCTTTCTCTACTGACTCCATCTTGTCCTACTGTCTCCATCTTGCCCTACTGTCTCCATCTTTCCCTACTGTCTCCATCTTTCCCTACTGTCTTCATCTTGTCCCAGTGTCTTCATCTTGCCTTACTGTCTACATCTTGCCCTGTTGTATCTTCAATGCCATGTTCTTCCCAACCACAACTGTGAGTTTGATCAATCCGGTAAGGTAAGGTTTATCACCATACTCTGCAAGACAAATCATTCTCTGTGTAACTTTCATGTTGGATAACAAGTGGCTTCACTGCCATCACTGAATCAATATAATTTCTTAAACATTTAAGCAAATAACTAGACAATTATAAGAGCCAGATATTCCATGCAATTCTGTTCTTTTATTAGAGTTCAGACGACTGTTTGAAAACAGATTAATATTCATGATCTCTGAGTGTCTTTTATTTTTCCAACTAAATCCCCTTTATGCTTTCCAGCCCATGCAGTAATCCTGTGTTTGGCATGTATGTGCTCCGTGTTGTTAGAGTCAAACACAGATAATCTGCAAACAAATTGATTGTTTGGCTTCCCCTCCCCACACTAAATGCACAGATGTGATGGATTTTCAGAGAATACTTGTGCAAATACAGAGAGCAGATGAGTCTGGACCAAGACGTTGGACTAAGGAAGGTGCTTTTGATGACATTTGTCCATTAATATTCTGCACGGGAACCAAGCAACCATCAGCCAAGGAAAGTGTTCATGTAGTAAAGGCTTCACGTACTCTGTACAGAACCTTCCACGCGACCAAGTTACAGACATGTTGAGACCTCTTGGGACTTCAAACTTTTTTTGGTATATTCCTAATACTGAGCCAGGGTACTAGATCCGAATGAATTAATGAACTCCTTCTGTATTAAATAATTGTGTATATTATAGCAACATGGGAATATGTAGTCTTTTGGGAAGGCCTACAACATCCATCCTGCACAAATACCCAAACCAGCTAAGGCATGATTGTTGGATCTTATCTTCAGAAGGTTTGCTGCTGGGCAGCCTGATGTCATCTACCCTTGATCATATAAAGAGATTCTCATAATTGTCCTTTTTGCCCCAGAGTGTCTGGATGGCTGCTATCTTTAAGGCAAACTAGCTGGGTCATGATCTCATTTGAAGTAGGGGGGTGGGGCATAAATAAACTCTAGTGGAAGCGGCAGGAGCTTGGATCTTATTTGAACAAGAGATAGCCAGGTCCTCTTAATGGGTTGCTTTAGAGTGAGTTGCCTGTGGAATGTACCCCTGTAGTGCTTAGCTGCACAGAGGCCTAGAGCACCCATTCCTAGAGGCCCAATGCACCCATGTCTTTACCTGCATGCACAATATGAAGACTGTATTGCGACAGTAACAAAATGTGCAGTTTTGGAACTCTTTCCACCACCCCTGTACAAGATGTTAGATATACATTAGTCTCTCCCAATCTCCTTTCTATTAATGTTCAATTGCTTTGCACTGGCTCATCTCCAAATGGCCTTCTTCTGCAGGTCCTACTTTCATACTTCCATTGGAGGCTGATGTTTTACTTCTCCCAGAGGCACCACTGTAGGCTGGTGAAGGCAGTTAAGGTATTGCTTGGGTATTGCTGCGCATGTGAACTTGATTGGGCTATTCTAAGTCATTGTCTGTCTGGATGTTGAACTCCCATCCCTTTCTTGGATCTCTTGCAAACTGAAACATGTTGTCCATTATTCGCCCTGTATTTGGTTATATCCATCATGCTCCAAATCCTGATCAGAAACAAAATATGGGAAGGAAGGAATCCTTGGGAGGAAACCCAGTTGTGCTTCTAAAATGTCAGGTTTCCTGGAATAGCCTTAATCTAAAGCCACCTTCAGACTGGTCTCACCCTTATTGGGCTTCATCAGTGTAGTAGAGCCAAGGAAGTGGACCCACATTTGGGAAGCACAGCTGAGTGTTGATCACTGGGGCTGAAATCTCACTGGCTGAGGGGCACCAGTTGTTTTGTATGATTAAGACCCTCAAGCTGTCTCAACACTCATTGGAGTTCATCTATTTTTGTGGTTATGGTGTTAGTTCTAGGTAACACAGCTCTGTGGCTCAGATGTGGAAGCCACGGGTTGGATGTCTTATTAAACCATTGTATTATTGCCGTCACTTTGTTTTGAGCAATCACACAGACAGGCTTGGCGACTTCTGTAATGACTTCATTTGAATGGAATTTATAAGCTGCCCTATACTTGTCTCTCCTGATTATTTAAATATAATTACGGCTTTAATAATGAGTAGCTGCCCCCAGCACCCAGTAATGAATAGTGTTTATACATTTATCTTGATGTTGCCATTGTTTGCCTGAGATTCTCCGAGCACCATGTTGACCTGTAACACTGTGAGAATCATTTAGAAAATTGGTAATAGACAGGCAATTTACGCCTCCTGTGCTGTGTGACCTTCCTCCCCTGCAGGGTCAGCTCTTCATCATCAAGAAGAAATTGATGAGTTATTTCTCACAATCCCCTTCAGCAAACACTGGTAGGGAAGGCACGGCAATGGGCACCGAGAGCAATACTCAGCATTAGATGTTGCCTCTTAATTCTATTTTTTCACAGGGCCCAATCAGCAGCAACATTTCTTTTAAAGATATGAAAATATCAGAACTGGGTCTGTGAGTGAATGAATAATGGGCTCTTGGAGATCTGGATTTCCTACATCATTAATGGCAAACCCAGCTTGTGATCCAGGGGGGGAGAGAGTCCAATTTATAAGCAATCTCTGCAGCGTAACATTGGAGAGAGATGTGTTTCATTTGGAGATGAGCCAGTGCAAAGCAATTCAGTGTTAATAGAAAGGAGATTGGGAGAGAGTAATGTATATCTAACATCTTGTACAGGGGCGGTGGAAAGAGTTTCATGGCGACGGACCAAAATGACCACTTTTTGTTACTGACACATTGCAGTCTCCATATCGTGCATGCATGGAAAGGCATGGGTGCTTTAGGACTCAAGGCATAGGTGCATTAGGCTTCTAGGCAGGAGTGATCAAGACCTCTGTGAGGCTAAGCACTACAGAAGTACATTCCACATGTAACCGATTAAGGGGACCTGGATATCTCTTGTTCAAATAAGATTCAAGTTCTTGCCCCTTCCCCTAGTGCTAATTTATGGGTCTTACCTACTTCCAAGTAGATCATGGCCCAGCCAGTTAGCTTTAAAGATCACAGCCATCCAGGCACTCTGGGGCAATAAGAACAGTTAGTAGGGGGCACAGTTATAAGATAAATCGAGGGGTCAGAGGGTACTAGTCCTCCAGTGCTGGCAGCCCTCCAGCTGTTTACCTGGGTGATACTGTTAGATGCTAATGCTCCACTCTGATGTCATCAGTCAATGTCACATATGTAATTTGATTGGCTAGATGGTGGGAGATTTGGCTTGGGGATGCTGGGAGCCTCACATGATATCTGTGATTGAAGGAGTACCTGGTAAAGCCTGGATTTTGAACTCAAGAGATACCCTTAGTTGCCCATACACAGGCATTGACCAATTCCATGCATGGGGATCTCCGACAGGCCCACCCAACCGATATCTGTCCAAGAAAATTTGAGATGCTGAGTAGGTTTGATTTGAGTTTGGCCAACAATTGGATTAAAGCCCAATATCGCCCACCTCAGGTAGGAATATTGTGGAAAGATCCTATCATCTTATACTGTATGGCCACCTCTAGCCATTATAAAGGACCCTGTTCCAGTATCTTGTGGAAAGAAGTGAAGGTGGATCAACCAGATCAGGGGGAAAAATACTTTACTACAAGAGACCAGGGGGCGCATTTCCATGCAAGATGCCCAAGAACCCTGTGTATCATCTATCTATAAATCTATCTAGCTATTATCTATCTATCTATCTAGCTATCTATAAATCTATTATCTATCTATCTATCTATCTATTTATCATATATCTATCTGTCTGTCTATAAAATCTATAATCTATCTGTCTGTTTGTCTGTCTGTCTATCTATCTATCTATCTATCTATCTATCTATCTATCTATCAATCTATCATCTATCTATCTATCTATCTCTATCTTTCTATTATATATCATTCTATAATCTATCTCTCTATCTATCTATCTATCTATCTATCTATCATCTATCTATCTATCTATCTATCTATCATCTATTTCTATATCATTCTATAATCTATCTATCATCTATCTATCTATCTATCTATCTATCTATCTATCTATCTATCTGTCTATCTATCTATCTATCTATCTATCATCTATCTATCTATCTATCTATCTATTATCTATCTATCTATCTATCTATCTATCTATCTCTATCTATCTTTCTATTATATATCATTCTATAATCTATCTATCTCTCTATCTATCTATCTATCTATCTATCTATCTATCTATCTATCTATCATCTATCTATCTATCTATCTATCATCTATTTCTATATCATTCTATAATCTATCTATCATCTATCTATCATCTATCTATCTATCTATCTATCTATCTATCTATCTATCTATCATCTATCTATCTATCTATCTATCTATTATCTATCTATCTTTCTATCAATCTATCTATCTATCTATCTATCTATCTATCTATCTATCTATTATCTATCTATCTATCTATCATCTATCTATTTATCTATAACTATCAATAAAGTATATTGGAAATATCTGTACCCCCCTTATATATAGTCACTCCCCCTGGCAGGTGGTTCCCTTGAAGCTAAAGATAGACATACACCAGTTACTCCATTAAGAGCTCATTACCATTAATCAGTCTCCAGTTGCTTCATCTCATCTGTCATAGACTAAATCTATAATTATACATTTTCCATAGGAGAAACAGGTAAGGGAGGCAGTGCAGAGGCTGCAAACTCCACTAGCTGAAAGGTCAGCCCAGAAAGGTGAGAAGAAACCTTAAATATGTGGGGCCATGTGTCTTATACAGAAAATGCAAAATTTGGAACCCAGAAATTTTGAAAAAAAGACTATGTATATCCTATGTATTATTCCTTCTTTTATGTGTTGGTTTCATTCATAGATGATTGGTGTTTTGCTCAGAGGGAATCGCAATGGGCCTTTAATCAATTATTTCTATTTATGCATTACTGTTACTCAAATTCCAATGCATTAAGAGCTGACATATGTCGATACTCATATTATGGGATCTGATTATAAATTGATTTTCACCCTTCTATAGGATGACAATAGGAATGGCCTTCTGCACTGCGCAAACTTCTGTCCAAGCAACTTGCTTCTTGGGATTGTTCAATATCCATAAAAAGGGTAAAATATGAACAGGGTCACACCTGTGTCTTCTTTTAATACGTTGACTGCTAAAAAAGCTGAAAGTATCAGAAAAAAATTAGAAGAAACTCAGCCCTAATGTCACTGGAGCTCCCTGTGCAAGGAGGCTGATTTATTGGTAACTAACAACTGAGCCAATGGAGGACGACCCAGGAAAATGGCCACTTATTTCAGGCAATTTTCCAATAATGTTTCAGTTTGTTAGCCAAAAAATAGTATAAAATAGCCAAAATAGTATAAAATAGCCAAAAAATAGGCTTGTCTGAGCAATATCTAGAGCAGTGGTGTTTTAGCCAAACCCACCTTAAAGGGATACTGTCATGGGAAAAAATAAATTTTTCAAAATGAATCAGTTAATAGTGCTGCTCCAGCAGAATTCTGCACTGAAATCCATTTCTCAAAAGAGCAAACAGATTTTTTTATATTCAATTTTGAAATTGACATATTGTCAATTGCCCAGCTGCCCCAAGTCATGTGACTTGTGCTCTGATAAATTTCAATCACTCTTTACTGCTGTACTGCAAGTTGGAGTGATATCACCCCCCTCCCTTTTTCCCCCCCAGCAGCCAAACAAAAGAACAATGGGAAGGTAACCAGATAACACCTGCCTAACACAAGATAACAGCTGCCCGGTAGATCTAAGAACAACACTCAATGGTAAATACCCATGTCCCACTAAGACACATTCAGTTACATTGAGAAGGAAAAACAGCAGCCTGCCAAAAAGCATTTCTCTCCTATAGTGCAGGCACAAGTCACATGACATGGGGCAGCTGGGAAATTGACAAAATGTCTAGCCCCATGTCAGATTTCAAAATTGAAAATAAAAAAATCTGTTTGCTCTTTTGAGAAATGGATTTCACTGCAGAATTCTGCTGGAGCAGCACTATTAACTGATTCATTTTGAAATTTATTTTTTTTCCCATGACAGTATCCCTTTAAAGGTCCATCCTTTGGTCAGAGCCCCCTTAGCTAATGAAATGGACATAGATCTAGAAAAATATTGGTGTGTCAATCGTCCAGCCATAGTTTCAAGAATATCTAGGGCAGCAAATACACATTCACCCAAAATTTCCCCCCTAACTGACCTTCAGACTGGGTTTTAGGTGTATCTCGAAGAACAAATGGCTGTTCTCTTAATTGTTTACCCTAATGAACCTTCAGACTGGGCTTTCAGTTGTATCCAGGAGAACAAATGGCCATGCACTCCCATTATCACCCGAACCAGCCTTCATGCTGCACCCCCCCTGCAAGTTTGTGAATGGTTGATCTGTAGGGTTGCAGGTTCCTTGGTGGGGGAATGATTCCTGTAGGAAAGCTTTAAGTTGCATGTCCCTGCTCTGGTCGTAGGAGGAGGTAGGTGTGCAACAGCTGGGGAGCGTAGGGCTGGAGGTCTGGCTGAACTAATAAAGATTAAATCAAGTTCACTAACCCAATGAGACATGTGGATAAGCCTACTTCCCTTAATAGCTTTACAGCCAACCCGATGGGAATAGCAAGGCTCTGTAGAACCAAACCAGTGGGGATAGGAAGTTTAATGCACTCTCACAGGTTAATATTCTGCTTAATATGAATATTCTGAGCCATGAAGTGAAACTTCTGCCCAAGAGAAGGGGCATATAAGGCAGAGAGAGATGAGAGGAAGGTTGTGCAAGTGTTCTTTCTGCAGATGAAGAGGGGAGTTCATTAGAAGGAATAAGGATGAGATGAGAAAAAACAGGAACTTGGAGAACCAATGGGCTAAATATATTTTACTGGAGGCCTCTCTAGCATGAAAAAACTAATATATCATCCTGTCTGGCTTTGTCTGGATCCTTTTGTACAGTATTTGGAAGGGTTGACCTTGATAGAGATCTTTTTCCTTGTCTAACTAATGTACACATGGGTGGTCACAATCCCACCCCTGATCTGTCCCTTGGAATTAAGAGCCCTGTACGACCACATGGATTGTCCTTTTGAAATTCCACCACTGCATGTACTACTGCATGAACTATCTTATAAACTTCCCATTAGATTCAATCAGGGCCGGTTTTATTCACAGGGTGCCCGTAGGCCCCCTTTCTTCCTTCCACCTCTCCCATTCATATGCACAAACAAAGTCTTATCTTGTTGGGTCCAGAGTATAGGGCTTGGTGCACAGGAGCGATGTCTACCTGTCCCCAGTGCTTCTGAACCCATTGCGATGTGGCTGGGGGACATGCCGCCCCTAAAATTCTGCCTCCATATCCAAGGATCCAATGGCAAAGACAACACATCTGAAGTCAATTAGGCCCCACGCAGGGTCAAATTGGTCAGTAAGGAACCATATATCTCAGGGGTATCATGTAATTAGATGAGCAGAGCAAAGCCAGGCAAAGAGTCTTGGGCCTTCAATCAGGGCCACCATCATTGTGATACTCCAGTCAGGGACCCTGCAGCAGAAGTTGGCCCCAAAAGAGGCAAAGGTGGGATGTTCAAGTCACAAAGGGGGAAGAGAGTCTATTTGTTGTCCAGATCCATCAACCAGGGTGTCCAGGTACTGGTGTGCTTATAATTGGTAACTTTGCATGGCCCCATAATAAATGATGGCAGCCCACACTTCTAGACGAGAACAAAGTTACAACATGCCTTGGGGACACATTGCATGTTGCTTTTATTAAAAATGAATGCACTCTCCATTGCATGGACTGTGACTGCTCAGGAACAGGTGATTGGTAGGTGGCTGGTGAGTAAAGGGTTACAGATGCCAGGGAAAGGCCGGGAGATGAAACGTCCCACTAACAAGGTGTTATGGCAGGTGCAAGATGCATCTCACAGACGGAAGGTGTCGGCAATGGAATATTGATCACACAGGGACGGTGTAAATGTCTGATGTGATGCCTCTGTGTCCAGCCAACTGCAAGAGTGTCAATATCAGAGATATAATCCATTGTGATTATCCCAAGAGTCCCGGCATTTCCCAGGCAACCCACCTCACTGCCAGGTTTAGCCAGTTTAACCCAACCTGAAAATCATAATATAATAATCAGTGAAGTAAATCATAATCATAATAATTCAGCGAAGTAAGGATAAAGCAGCACTAGTGAGAGTGTCCTTGTTTTATGGTTTCCTAGAGAAGCAGCAGCCCCCATTGTGGCGTCACCTCTGGTGACTGTAACAATGTTATGCCTGTTACCTTGGCTGATTGTATTAATGTGCCTCAGCGTGGGCTCCAGTAATAAGGGAATTCGAAAGGTCTTTTGTGCTGTTTCTTGTAAATCCCATTCATCACGACAGTAATCCCGCCGAGCCGAATCCCTACACCTTCTCCCGGGCATTGTGGCTACTTATTATACAAAAGGACTTGTTCTGGTGGTTGATTCTCTTCGGTTCATGGTTTATTTGTGAATGGGTTGGCTGGAAGTCTTATCCTTGAAGGTTTAAGTGTTTATTCAATGGCTCAGGAAAAGAATAGACATTCCTTGTGGTGCATGTTTCATGTAAGAGGCTTCTATTATGTTTATTACAGATATATTATACAGGGGGGGCAATTATTACAACTGAACGTGTAACAAATATATTCCCAGTCACTGCCTGGCAGCTCTACATTTATATATAGTGACTGTAGTTAAGAAAGAGACAGTTTTCTATCAAGCTCAGATTATCTAGATTCCACTTCCAACAGTGAAAGTGCAAAAACCCATCCATAGAAAAACCCTAGAGATGAACAAATGGGCAGCTGTGGAAACCAGGACTTTAATACGTGGATCCATAAAATGATGAGATTGCGCTAACATCACTGCTGGTAATCTTACTGGCATATCTGGGGTTAATGTTCTCAGTGTATGTTTTTGTAGTTATCTTTCTGGCATATCTGGAGTTCATGCTTTTTTCATTCTACATACATTGATTGTTATCAACTTGTATAACAGTAATCTTCCTGACAGGTCTGAATTACGCAGAGCTTATTGTGGCTAAGGGGGTGCAGTGTTACAGTTTTTGCCCCCCAAGTTTCACATTATCCTTAGGCCCAATATTGGTTGAAACAGCCCTGACTTTTCCCCACCTGTTTCATTAACTGAGCGACGATCCCACCCACTGATTGTTCATTGATTTTGCATGAAAACCAATTGAATGGCGCTAATTATCAGCAATTACTGTACAGACGCAGGAAACTGAACTTTATTTGTTGAGCTATTAGTTCCCATCACATATTTATTCTGTATTCAGCAACGTCCTGCATAGGGTTAAGTCTAGAAACATTCCACTTCCATTAAACCCTGAGAGCAAGACACACACACCACCGGCACATTCAGATCAAACTGCCATTTGTCCATTTGCCTCAGCCCCTACATTTCCCTCATTAGGAGGCCCCCAAGCTGAGCCACGGAACGTTGCATCAATCAGACGGCACTTACTGAGCGACTTCATCTTCATTTCTGCCTCTCAACTCTAAAGATGTGAAACCTCAGGTCGTATCAAAGGAGAACTAAACCTTCAAATGCAGAATAATGTGTCACTGGGCATTGTCTCATGTTTCACAACAGCATGTTTATATTACTGTAACTCTATGTCTTCTACTAACCAATCAAATTCTTATTTTTATCTGATAAGAGCTGTTTGCATTCTATGGGTTAGGGACAGCAGGTATAGTAGGGAGAGATGGTGTCTATAGTAACAGTGGATAATAGTCTCTGGGAAGGGAGTGTGACTGTGGGATAGCAGGTATAGTAGGGAGAGATGGTGTCTATAGTAACAGTGGATAATAGTCTCTGGGAAGGGAGTGTGACTGTGGGATAGCAGGTATAGTAGGGAGAGATGGTGCCTATAGTAACAGTGGATAATAGTCTCTGGGAAGGGAGTGTGACTGTGGGATAGCAGGTATAGTAGGAAGAGATGGTGTCTATAGTAACAGTGGATAATAGTCTCTGGGAAGGGAGTGTGACTGTGGGATAGCAGGTATAGTAGGGAGAGATGGTGTCTATAGTAACAGTGGATACTAGTCTCTGGGAAGGGAGTGTGACTGTGGGATACCAGGTATAGTAGGGAGAGATGGTGCCTATAGTAACAGTGGATAATAGTCTCTGGGAAGGGAGTGTGACTGTGGGATAGCAGGTATAGTAGGGAGAGATGGTGCCTATAGTAACAGTGGATAATAGTCTCTGGGAAGGGAGTGTGACTGTGGGATAGCAGGTATAGTAGGGAGAGATGGTGCCTATAGTAACAGTGGATAATAGTCTCTGGGAAGGGAGTGTGACTGTGGGATAGCAGGTATAGTAGGGAGAGATGGTGCCTATAGTAACAGTGGGATAATAGTCTCTGGAAGGGAGTGTGACTGTGGGATAGCAGGTATAGTAGGGAGAGATGGTGCCTATAGTAGCAGTGGATAATAGTCTCTGGGAAGGGAATGTGACTGTGGGATAGCAGGTATAGTAGGGAGAGATGGTGCGTATAGTAACAGTGGATACTAGTCTCTGGGAAGGGAGTGTGACTGTGGGATAGCAGGTATAGTAGGGAGAGATGGTGCCTATAGTAACAGTGGATAATAGTCTCTGGGAAGGGAGTGTGACTGTGGGATAGCAGGTATAGTAGGGAGAGATGGTGTCTATAGTAACAGTGGATAATAGTTTCTGGGAAGGGAGTGTGACTGTGGGATAGCAGGTATAGTAGGGAGAGATGGTGTCTATAGTAACAGTGGGATAATAGTCTCTGGGAAGGGAGTGTGGCTGTGGGATAGCAGGTATAGAAGGGAGAGATGGTGTCTATAGTAACAGTGGATAATAGTCTCTGGGAAGGGAGTGTGACTGTGAGATACCAGGTATAGTAGGGAGAGATGGTGTCTATAGTAACAGTGGATAATAGTCTCTGGGAAGGGAGTGTGACTGTGGGATAGCAGGTATAGTAGGGAGAGATGGTGCCTATAGTAACAGTGGGATAATAGTCTCTGGGAAGGGAGTGTGACTGTGGGATAGCAGGTATAGTAGGGAGAGATGGTGCCTATAGTAACAGTGGATAATAGTCTCTGGGAAGGGAGTGTGACTGTGGGATAGCAGGTATAGTAGGGAGAGATGGTGCCTATAGTAACAGTGGATAATAGTCTCTGGGAAGGGAGTGTGACTGTGGGATAGCAGGTATAGTAGGGAGAGATGGTGCCTATAGTAACAGTGGGATAATAGTCTCTGGGAAGGGAGTGTGACTGTGGGATAGCAGGTATAGTAGGGAGAGATGGTGCCTATAGTAGCAGTGGATAATAGTCTCTGGGAAGGGAATGTGACTGTGGGATAGCAGGTATAGTAGGGAGAGATGGTGCGTATAGTAACAGTGGATACTAGTCTCTGGGAAGGGAGTGTGACTGTGGGATAGCAGGTATAGTAGGGAGAGATGGTGCCTATAGTAACAGTGGATAATAGTCTCTGGGAAGGGAGTGTGACTGTGGGATAGCAGGTATAGTAGGGAGAGATGGTGTCTATAGTAACAGTGGATAATAGTTTCTGGGAAGGGAGTGTGACTGTGGGATAGCAGGTATAGTAGGGAGAGATGGTGTCTATAGTAACAGTGGGATAATAGTCTCTGGGAAGGGAGTGTGGCTGTGGGATAGCAGGTATAGAAGGGAGAGATGGTGTCTATAGTAACAGTGGATAATAGTCTCTGGGAAGGGAGTGTGACTGTGAGATACCAGGTATAGTAGGGAGAGATGGTGTCTATAGTAACAGTGGATAATAGTCTCTGGGAAGGGAGTGTGACTGTGGGATAGCAGGTATAGTAGGGAGAGATGGTGCCTATAGTAACAGTGGGATAATAGTCTCTGGGAAGGGAGTGTGACTGTGGGATAGCAGGTATAGTAGGGAGAGATGGTGCCTATAGTAACAGTGGATAATAGTCTCTGGGAAGGGAGTGTGACTGTGGGATAGCAGGTATAGTAGGGAGAGATGGTGCCTATAGTAACAGTGGATACTAGTCTCTGGGAAGGGAGTGTGACTGTGGGATAGCAGGTATAGTAGGGAGAGATGGTGCCTATAGTAGCAGTGGATAATAGTCTCTGGGAAGGGAATGTGACTGTGGGATAGCAGGTATAGTAGGGAGAGATGGTTGCGTATAGTAACAGTGGATACTAGTCTCTGGGAAGGGAGTGTGACTGTGGGATAGCAGGTATAGTAGGGAGAGATGGTGCCTATAGTAACAGTGGATAATAGTCTCTGGGAAGGGAGTGTGACTGTGGGATAGCAGGTATAGTAGGGAGAGATGGTGTCTATAGTAACAGTGGATAATAGTTTCTGGGAAGGGAGTGTGACTGTGGGATAGCAGGTATAGTAGGGAGAGATGGTGTCTATAGTAACAGTGGGATAATAGTCTCTGGGAAGGGAGTGTGGCTGTGGGATAGCAGGTATAGTAGGGAGAGATGGTGTCTATAGTAACAGTGGATAATAGTCTCTGGGAAGGGAGTGTGACTGTGAGATAGCAGGTATAGTAGGGAGAGATGGTGTCTATAGTAACAGTGGATAATAGTCTCTGGAAGGGAGTGTGACTGTGAGATAGCAGGTATAGTAGGGAGAGATGGTGCCTATAGTAACAGTGGATAATAGTCTCTGGGAAGGGAGTGTGACTGTGGGATAGCAGGTATAGTAGGGAGAGATGGTGTCTATAGTAACAGTGGATAATAGTCTCTGGGAAGGGAGTGTGACTGTGGGATAGCAGGTATAGTAGGGAGAGATGGTGCCTATAGTAACAGTGGATAATAGTCTCTGGGAAGGGAGTGTGACTGTGGGATAGCAGGTATAGTAGGGAGAGATGGTGCCTATAGTAACAGTGGATAATAGTCTCTGGGAAGGGAGTGTGACTGTGGATAGCAGGTATAGTAGGGAGAGATGGTGCCTATAAGTAACAGTGGATAATAGTCTCTGGGAAGGAGTGTGACTGTGGGATAGCAGGTATAGTAGGGAGAGATGGTGCCTATAGTAACAGTGGATAATAGTCTCTGGGAAGGGAGTGTGACTGTGGGATAGCAGGTATAGTAGGGAGAGATGGTGCCTATAGTAACAGTGGATAATAGTCTCTGGGAAGGGAGTGTGACTGTGGGATAGCAGGTATAGTAGGGAGAGATGGTGTCTATAGTAACAGTGGATAATAGTCTCTGGGAAGGGAGTGTGACTGTGGGATAGCAGGTATAGTAGGGAGAGATGGTGCCTGTTGTATTTTCTATTCTTAGAGATCTTTATATAAAGAGTAAGATAACACAGATGTAGTAACCCTTTCCTGTCCCTTTACTTAGAGAGACACTTGCTGATTAAATGTGTGGGTTTAGGACATGAGGAACGTCTGTTGGGATTTAGAGTGATGCCAAGTGACTGTGCAATGAAAGCCAGTAGACATAGCTAATTGGGTTAACCCTTTCTTGCCGAGCGGGGGGAGTCCATGATGAAAGAGGAGATGCGAGTGACAGACGCAGGCTCTAGTGACAGCCTTTAGCTCAGCGCTTTCATGTCTGACATATAAGAAGAGATAATTAATTCCCCCAGATTCACTGAAGCTCTTCACATCTGCTCCAGCGTTTGGTACCAGGGAGAGAAGAGGAGCTGAGAGCTGCGGAAGTGATGTCTCCCAGGTTCTAGTGAGAGGGAGACAGTCTGGGAATAAGCCGGGACTGAGGGGGGACATATAAAGAGCTGGCGTCTGTCCTTTCTCTGTCTGTTGGTTTATTTCCCCTTACAACTATGACACAGTCAGACTTTGGGGCCCTGTCTGCTCAGTTTATTTTTAGGTGTAGTACCCCTTTAAAGAGATGAGTTCCACCTTTTTATTTATATAAAGTGCTGCATTTATATCAAAGGGCGGCTGCTACAGAACAAGACAGACAGCTCAGGAGTCTTACTGTAAAATGTGAAATTGGACTACAACTCCCAGAATCCTCTGACTGCATTTGGTATTATTTCTTGTACTTACAGAAGCCTCATGTACTGACCTCAGGACGTTACATCCAAATGTGTCATTGAAGCCCCTTTACCCAAACCCCACCCTGTTCATGGATCGACCAAGGAGAGTATTAGGCTCTTCAATTCACACATAATTTGTTTTATTTTGCAATAGTAAATCAGCCCTTTTCTCTTTGCCAGGGCACAGGACACCGGGAGCAGAGGAGCTTACACAATGTCACAGGCAGAGACTGCAGGGGAAACACTTTCTGTTGCTCCATTTGTACCTAGAGCTGTTGGTTATTATTTTTATAACACTAGAGAGGCCTAATTCTGGCTGTTCACCGTTGAATCCTGTTTACTAGCGATTGGTAACAGTGACCTCTTGCAAGGAATGAAAGGGCCCAGGAGTTGCACGTACCCCAGGCAGACTATGGGCAGACTATGGGCAGATTATGGACAGACTATGGGCAGACTATGGACAGACTATGGGCAGACTATGGACAGATTATGGACAGACTATGGGCAGACTATGGACAGATTATGGACAGACTATGGGCAGACTATGGACAGATTATGGACAGACTATGGGCAGACTATGGACAGACTATGAATAGGCTAAGCAAGCTACTGACAGCCCCATGAGTAGACTGTGGACATGCTACTGTCAGACTAAGAGCAGGCTACGGGCAGACTTTGAGCAGGCTTTGGGCAGGCTATGGGCAAATTATGGGCAGATTATAGGCAAATGATGGGTAAATTATGGGCAGATGATAGACAAGCAATGGACAGACTGTGGACGAGCTATGGGCAGATGATGGGCAAACTATTGGCAAACTATGGGCAGGTGATGGGCAAACTATGGGCAGGTGATGGAAGACTATGGGCAGACAGTTGGCAAGCTATGGCAGACTATGGGAAAGCTATGGCAGACTATGGGCAGGCTGTGGGCAGATGATGGGTAATCTATGGGCAGACTATGGACAGGTTGTGGGAAGATGATGGGTAATGTATGGGCAGACTATGGCAGACAATGGGCAAGCTATGGCAGACTATGGGCAGGCTTTGGGCAGACTATGGGTAATCTCTGGGCAGGCTGTGGGCAGACAATGGGTAATCTATGGACAGACTATGGGCAGGCTGTGGGCAGATGATGGGTAATCTATGGGCAGACTATGGGCAGGCTATGGCAGACTATGGGCAGGCTGTGGGCAGACAATGGGTAATCTATGGGTAATCTATGGGCAGGTAGTAGGCTAATAATGGGTAATCTATAGGCAGGCTGTGGGCAGATGATGGGTATCTATGGGCAGACTATGGGCAGGCAATGAGCAGACTATGGGCAAGCTATGGCAGACTATGGGCAGGCTGTGGGCAGACAATGGGTAATCTATGGGCAGACTATGGGCAGACAATGGGTAATCTATGGAAAGACTATGGGCAGGCTGGGGGCAGACGATGGGTAATCTATGGGTAATCTATGGGTAATCTATAGGCAGGCTGTGGGCAGATGATGGGTATCTATGGGCAGACTATGTGCAGGCAATGAGCAGACAGCAGGCTTTTTAATATTACAATGGAAACAAAAATGCAATTATTGTGATGAATTCCCTTATTTCTTTGTGACTCTGCGGCTGCTTCATTATTTCATTCTGCTCTGCACTTGATCCACAATATTTAATAACAATAATAATAATAAAAAAAATCCTCCTAAATTGCAGCGGCAGATCCACCCCCCCCCCATCTAATGCTGTTTTATCTCATTCCCATCATTCATTAAACGACTCGCAGGGTTTAATACCCCGCTCCTACATTTGTCTGGATAAATGCCCCCCCCCAGCAGCTCCCATTGCTTAACACTAATAAAGGAGATTTATACTGGGGGGGTTACACTGATGTTTCTTCATTATTTCTATATGGAAGACTCCAAGATTTAAAGGGCAACTCCACATTTAAATGGACTTGCAGCAGAAAGCAGAATCTGGCTGGCTGTTTCTATATTTCTGCATGGTCAGTTCTGACTCCTGAATCCAGCTGATTAACAGACCTACAGGAGAGATGATTTCTGCTACATGGTCCCAGTGTATTCAGAACCAGCACTGTTACTAAGTATCATTAAGCCCCATTAGGAATCATTGGGAGGTGAGTTCAACATCCCTCTAAGTACTTACCCATGTCATCTGAGCAGTGTTCCTGGGTAAATACTAGAGGAGGTTGGATTCACTTACTCAGTAGGAGGTTCCTGTGTGACGATGGGAAAGAGAGCAGCACAGGAAAAGGAAGTACAGTGAATCAGAGCTCTGTATGTGGGTAAATACTAGAGGAGGTTGGATTTATTTGCTCAGTGGGAGGTTCCTGTGTGACCATGGGAAAGAGAGCAGCCCAGGAGAAGGAAGTACAGCAAACCAGAGCTCTTGTTCTGGGTATATAAAGTGCAGAGAATCAGGGCTCTGTATGTGGGTAAGTTCTAGAGGAGGTTTCTGTGTGACCATGGGAAAGAGAGCAGCACGGGAGAAGTAAGTACAGTGAGTCAGAGCTCTGTATGTGGGTAAGTACTAGAGGAGGTTGGATTCACTTACCCAGTGTCAGATTCCAGTCTGACCATAGGAAAGACAGCAGCCCAGGAGCAGAATGCAAAAAGAATCCGAACTATTCTGATAAGTACTGAGGGAAATGATTCGATTCTCATGCTGAAGGTGAGGCTCCCTGGGGGGACTACTGTAAAAAGGTGCAGAAATTATCCCAATTGGGTTAACCCCTCTAGAAGCCCTGTCTAACCATAATAAACACTGGGAATTCACAGTATATTCCAATTATCTCTGCAGACTTGAATATTGACATGATCCATTTGTGTCTGGTGGAAAATTCTGTTACTGAGGTTAAACTGCAGGAATTTATTATCACACAAGATGGACATTCACTGACGTCACTGAGAGACCCACAAATGCAATGAGTCTAGTGCAGCTCTCCTCTGTGTGCAGCAAGTGCCTTTGTACATACACTGCTTGTGTCCTGCACTCCTGCAATAAAAATGGCCCCTAAATGGCTCAACCGTAAACTCTTTATTTTTCTTGTACTCACAATAAGTGGATCAGGGGATTTCCTAGGAAATGGAGGATCTTAGATCAAGAGCAGCCGGAGGACCACAGTAAGTTTGATTATTAATGCAATGAATATATTAAAATACAATCATAAATCATGAGTAGTTAAAGAAAAACTGTCCTGTCACATGTCCTGCTCCTAATGTTCTTAAATTGCACATAAGGGGCATTTCCATTATGTATTAGTATGGACATTGTGATGCCCAGCAATCTACTCCTGGTGAACTATATGTTTCTATGGACACTGAGATGCCCAGCAATCTATTCCTGGTGAACTGTATGTTTCTATGGACACCATGATGCACAGCAATCTATTTATGGTGAACTGTATGTTTCTATGTACAGCATGATGCCCAGCAATCTATTTCTGGTGAACTGTATGTTTCTATGTACAGCATGATGCCCAGCAATCTATTCCTGGTGAACTGTAGGTTTCTATGTACAGCATGATGCCCAGCAATCTATTCCTGGTGAACTTTATGTTTCTATGGACACTGTGATGCCCATCAATCTATTACTGGCGAACTGTATGTTTCTATATATATATATATATCACTATACTTGTGTGTATATATATTGTGGGGGTTCACTCGCTGGTAGGCTGCAAAAGAGGCGACTTCACACACCAGGATCGGTTTAAGGGCTTCCTGCCCGCGTTTATTTTCCAGCGGCTGCAGAAGTTTCCCCTCGCAGGGGGAAGGTAACCGAAACACAGCAGTTCAACAGAAAAAATCCAATCTTCTGGTTCACAAAATAAATACTTTGCTTTCTCTCCTGAAGCTGAGAACACCAGCAGTTTGTCTCACACACATTCAGCTGCTCAGCATCAGGTGTACTAAATAGGCCTAGGGCCTCTTGAAAACCTGGCCTATGGATTTGGGAATCCGCCCCACCCTACTCTTGTGGGTTCCCAGTAAGACCAGTCCCGGATCATTAATTACAAAAACCTTGCAGAGAGACATAGTGTTTTCTCAGCTAACAGCACTACTGGTCTCACCTCAGTAACAATATCTGAGAATCTATGGCCCAACATACATTCCATCAATCACTTTTTCCCAGGAAACTGGGGACCTTTTTGTCACCATACCACAATATATATATACACAGAGGTGAGCTGGACATGTATTTAAGGAGATGAGCAGCAGGTGAAGAGGGTGAGTGAGACAAGTTCATGTGGTTGTAAGTTGCTGTTCACTGGTTAAAGAGATTCTCTGAAAGTGACACTATTCTGTACTTGGCTGCAATAAGATATTTTGTTTTATGTTGCTGAATTCAAGCTTATCTTTATGCTGCTGGTAAAGCTCATTTGAGTTGAAAAATAACCGGATTGTTGTTCCTTCACTCTGGCATGTCCTGCTGCATTTATAGTGCAAATCCCGGGGTGATCCCCCTAAACTTCCCAATATATATAATGATATCAAACAAGCAGCTGATATTTATACTCACAGACGTGACCCATGGATTATATTCCCCAGATAAACAGTAGGAAGCTGTTTGCCATTTCACTGATTGACATGTATCTGCCTGTCCCTCATCTTTGTGTCTCCCATTATCTCCGGGTTTAGGCCCAGACTGCGTGTGCGGCACAAGGAGGCCGTGGGAGTTTGTTATCGCTCTTTAATCTCACTGCTAAATAACATCATCGTCAGTGGAAGATCTATACAACTCAATATCTCACTGAAGTCTTATTTAACAACTTAACTTTTCCACTGCTGCTGGGAGCGCCCCGGCAGAATTTTAATGAGCGATCAATCTATATCCTTCCCCGGCTCTAGGCAAGACCTTCAGCAAGAAGCAATTACATTCTTACACTCTCCGGAAATGTGTTTTCATTTAACTACATGAGTAATGAGCAGTAATGAAGGACTTAAAAGCGGAAGTTCAGCATCAATTAACAATTAACTTTTAGTGGATTCTATAGCTATTATATAATAATATAGCGCTAGTCATCGATAAACTGAGGGCTGCAATTGGTCCCTGGCATGAAATTGACAATATTTATTTAGTGCTCATTTGCTCACCTTGATGGTCCTAAGAGCTTATTTGTACCCTGGGTACCCCTGGAACTATAGCAGGGTGACACCCCAATGTTTCTATATATCTGTAACCTTGTTATGAGCTAAGGGGGCCCAGTCTGAAGGCCAGTTAGGGGGAGATTTGAGGTGAGTGTTTATTTGTGCCCTGGGTACCCCTGGAACTATAGCAGGGTGACACCCCAATGTTTCTATATATCTGTAACCTTGTTATGAGCTAAGGGGGCCCAGTCTGAAGGGCAGTTAGGGGGAGATTTGGGGTGAGTGCTTATTTGTACCCTGGGTACCCCTGGAACTATAGCAGGGTGACACCCCAATGTTTCTATATATCTGTAACCTTGTTATGAGCTAAGGGGGCCCAGTCTGAAGGTCAGTTAGGGGGAGATTTGGGGTGAGTGCTTATTTGTAACCTGGGTACCCCTGGAACTATAGCAGGGTGACTGTTACCACAATGTTTCTATATATCTGTAACCTTGTTATGAGCTAAGGGGGCCCAGTCTGAAGGCCAGTTAGGGGGAGATTTGGGGTGAGTGTTTATTTGTGCCCTGGGTACCCCTGGAACTATAGCAGGGTGACACCCCAATGTTTCTATATATCTGTAACCTTGTTATGAGCTAAGGGGGCCCAGTCTGAAGGCCAGTTAGGGGGAGATTTGAGGTGAGTGTTTATTTGTGCCCTGGGTACCCCTGGAACTATAGCAGGGTGACACCCCAATGTTTCTATATATCTGTAACCTTGTTATGAGCTAAGGGGGCCCAGTCTGAAGGGCAGTTAGGGGGAGATTTGGGGTGAGTGCTTATTTGTACCCTGGGTACCCCTGGAACTATAGCAGGGTGACTGTTACCCCAATGTTTCTATATATCTGTAACCTTGTTATGAGCTAAGGGGGCCCAGTCTGAAGCTCAGTTAGGGGGAGATTTGGGGTGAGTGTTTATTTGTACCCTGGGTACCCCTGGAACTATAGCAGGGTGACACCCCAATGTTTCTATATATCTGTAACCTTGTTATGAGCTAAGGGGGCCCAGTCTGAAGGTCAGTTAGGGGGAGATTTGGGGTGAGTGCTTATTTGTAACCTGGGTACCCCTGGAACTATAGCAGGGTGACTGTTACCACAATGTTTCTATATATCTGTAACCTTGTTATGAGCTAAGAGGGCCCAGTCTGAAGGCCAGTTAGGGGAGATTTGGGGTGAGTGCTTATTTGTGCCCTGGGTACCCCTGGAACTATAGCAGGGTGACACCCCAATGTTTCTATATATCTGTAACCTTGTTATGAGCTAAGAGGGCTATATCTAAAAATTAGTTCTCCAAAAGGGGTGTGAACTGAAACACTGACCTAGAATGCTACAGGTTATCATATATTTTAAGATGAAATCCCCCCTTTTTAACCATTCCCCAGACATTGGATGATGGGGGCAGGCACAATTGGTTCCCTGGTTATTGGGGGAGTCACATTCTGTGGCACAGTCTAATCAATGTTGTTAAAAGCTCCCAGCAACCCTTATACCTGTGTATTATGAAGCCTTCACTGACCTTTTCTCATTCTGTAATTTTATGAATTATTTTTTAATTTGGCTTCATAGTATTTCTCAGCAGGGAAATCATAGGCCGACAGAATGGGTAATTTTAACTGCATGTCCTGATGTTGCTTGGATCCTGTTTTATGGTAACTGGGGGTAGAGTCCTGCGCGGGTCCATTTTTTGGGACCCGTACCCGACCCGTACCCGCAACCTGCAATCCGCAACCCGGACCCACGACCCGCATTCTTACCCGCTTGAAACCGCTACCCGACTCTACCCGCAAGTACCTTATCCACAACCTGGACCCGCTGACCATCAAGAAAAGGGCTGTCATTGTAAACTGGAAGAGACATCATCTGAAGTAGCAAAAAAAAAGGAGTAAATATTGCTATTTAGAAGACCTGCAGCGCGACCTGTGACCCGGAGAACCGCCGACCCGCATCTTTACCCGCACCCAGAACTTCTCCCCTCAACCCACAAGGTACCGCAGGTTTTTGCGGGTA
Source organism: Xenopus laevis (assembly GCF_017654675.1). Taxonomy (NCBI): domain Eukaryota; kingdom Metazoa; phylum Chordata; class Amphibia; order Anura; family Pipidae; genus Xenopus; species Xenopus laevis. The sequence continues at coordinate 10,892,815 of NC_054371.1, forward strand.
ACCCGCGGGTACCCGACCAGCTGCAGGACTCTAACTGGGGGCCACTGGGGTATTTTTTATGGTTAAATGAGGGGCAGTGCAATCGATTTAGTGACACTAACCCTGATGGGAATGAGGGGAATGGCCACAGTCAGCTTGCCTTTTATTTATCTGTATATTCCCTGATGGAGTAAACGCAAGCAGAATGGACCATATTTACAGACACACAGTGGTATGAGCAAATCTGGTGCAAATGGCATCATCATTAATGGGTTAGTTCACCTTTAAATTAACTTTTTGCAAACTGTAGGCAGCGATATTCTGAGACACTTTGAAGTTGGCCTTATTTTTTTGGATCTCTGTCGTTTTTGAATGATTTAGCAGTTTGGTATCTGGTTGCTAGGGGCCGGTTTACCCTATCAGCCAGCAAGTGGAATAAATGTGAGGCTGGAAGAAAAATAGGAGAAGGACTGAACGGGTAATTTGAAAAAGTAATAAAATTTCAGGCTCCCAGAGGAATAGATTTTGAGATGCCGGGGTCACAGGCGCAATAGTTAATAATGTTCTTGTCCCAATGACATAAAGTGACCCACGGCATGAGCGCACCCACCCATTTAATGTTTTTATTTATATATATAGTTAGTTATGGGAAAATTAGAAGGAAGGTGGGGGTGGGTGAGTGGGTGAGTAGCACCTTTGAATATGTTCCTGCCCTAATTCTACGGTGGGGATATATATATATACTGTGACCCACTACTGAGAGTTTGTTCCTTCTTTATTTCCTCTGTCACTTGCTCAGCATCCTGGCGCAGCTCACAGGTCCGTAATGCACCTTTAATTGCAGCAGCATGTCCGTCCCGGGTGTTGCACTTCTGCTGCTGCGTCTGTTCATCATAACAGGTGAGGAACATTCTCATACTTATCCCTTTGCTTATCCCTTTCTCTTCTCTGCTTCTGACTCAACGTAGCAGAAATTAGTCCTCCTCCAGGTCCGTTAATCATCCAGGATCTGCTACATCGCTTCAGGAGTCAGAACCAGCAGTGCAGAGAATAAAAACAGTCAGATACGAAAAAAATAAAAATTAAAAACAGAGGAAAATGTATTGCATAAAGAAAGGGAGTTTTTTGTGTGGTTTCCCCTTTAAAATGATGCTGACGCTGTCAAACCTCTGGTGCATATAAATCCCCATTTCTGTGCAAGGCCAGAGGCTTCATAAGTCACATGTGGAATGGAGACCCATGGGTTCAATCTGTTGGGGAAGTCAAATCTGGGGAATATAGTGTATATATACTGCCTATTCACCCCTAGAGCTTCAGTATAGTTAGACACTGGTAATTATAAGAGACCTATATATATAATTACAAGACCAATAATACTGTCACTCCTTTCCCACTTACTTTCTCCCAAGCTTTAGAGTAATGTCAGCAACTAAATGGTAACAGTTACTTGAATCTGAAAATGCTGAGATGCACTTCCCCTTTAAGGTGCATTGCCCTTAACCACAAGATATTATTGGCGACTAAAGCAATATGCGCTTTCATATCTGTAGATCGTCCCCTCGCACTCTCACACACCGGGAGGTCACTAATCCAATGAGCAACGTCGATCGTGCAAAGCGTCTACTTATTCATGTAATTCAGCATCCAAGGGCAACTTCATCCAAACACTTATTTTTGCATAATAAAAGAAAAAGTCATTGTAAGCAGTTTCCCGATTTTCTTTCATTTTTCAATAGTTTTAAGGTTACTTGTAAAGGTAATTGCTAAGCAGTGTCCAACTGTCTGTCCCTTTCTGTTCTCCATGTCTGGCTCTTTAAAGAATGTAGCAGAAGTCAGTAGCCAGAAATAAACGGATAGAGATAATATTAGGGCAAAGGCCCCAGGGTTTATACTCAGTGAGAGCAAATTGCATTTGTGAGGGTCGTGACGCACAAGTACAGACATATTCCCTCTGGTTTAAGCTCATCGAGGCTGCACTTGAATTCTCAAGTCATAACCCATTGTAACATCTAGCTAATAGCTCTGATCAGTCAACTATAAATGTGTTACAAAATTGTATGTAGGGATGAACAGAATCCAGGATTCAGTTCGGGATTCGGCTAGGATTCTGCCTTTTTCTGCAGGATTCCGAATTTGCATATGCAAATTAGTTGCAGGAGCGAAATCACGAAATATTTTCTCCTTCCCACCCCTAATTTGCATATGCAAATTAGGATTTGGATTCAGTATTCGGCTGAATCTTTCACGAAGGATTCTGTGGTTTCGGCTGAATCCAAAACAGTGGATTTGGTGCATCCCTAATAGAATGTGTATGGGGAGGCTGGCACTGACTGGCATGATAGGGTCCCATACATACACTGTAGAGTGTTTCAAATAATAAATGCAGTATAAACAGGCTGCAGCCTGTGTCTCATTATACACTGGGGTTTATCTGGGAAGGCTAATTTGTGTAACTGCTACCTCCCCTTACCTTGTTCACAAGAAATAACTTTCACTGTCCTGTTTAGTAAAATAAATAATGCAGAAAAAAATACCAATATTTTTTTGTAAAGGAGAACTAAAGCCTAACTAAAGAAGTAGCTAGAAATATTGTACGTGATGTTTTGTGCTTCTGTAGCAGCCCAAGGCAACCACAGCCCTTTAGCAGTAAAGATCTGTGTCTCCAAAGATGCCCCAGTAGCTCCCCATCTTCTTTTCTGCGGATTCACTGCACATGCTCTGTGCTGCTGTCACTTACTGAGCTTAGGGAGCCACTCACAATATACAGTACACATAGAATAGAAATGTCACAATATAAGGCTGATTAGTAATTAATACACATAATTACTACATGGCAGCACAGAAACCAGTGCAATTAGCATCAGAATTGAATAATCAGCAAACCTGTAGCATCAGCTTATATTACAGCCAGGGAAGCTCATTTTCTGCTGGATAATTAGTGACGAGCCCTAAGCTTAGCTTCTCAACAGCCAATCAGAGCCCACTGAGCATGTGAGTGTCACAGACACTTTCCAAGATGGTGACCCCCTGTGACAAGTGTGAAGTCCTGGATCATTGCTGCTATTGACAAGCTCAAACTTTAGCCTCGTGCAATAAGTTCACTGTATAAAATATGGCATTTTTAGCCATATTCATTTTTAGGGTTTAGTTCTCCTTTAATCAAAACAGCAGTCAAATAAGCAAAGCTGGCCATACCTGGGTATAGACTGCCTTCATGACAGACATCAGGTTGGTGTGAAAGTCCCCTCTAGTGTGGAAGTGCACGGATAAAGCGGTTCAACAAAAAATAAAGCTGAGTTACTTACCCTTTGCCTATAATTTTGGTTAAGAAATATCTATCGGTTTGATTATTAATTGAGCTAAACCGGGAAATGAAACTGAAAACTACTTTCTGTTTCTAACTTCCTGGTTCTTGTGAGATGGATAAATAGATTCTCCTTTTCTCATTGCCCAGATAATCCTCCTGTATAACAGACCTATGACTATCGGAAAGCCAAAACAGTCACAGCAAAGGGGCAAGTGGAGGAGGTTGTTTACGCAGGGCTCATTCTCTTCAGTTAAACTAAATACAGCAGAGGTAGTAAGTGTGAGAGGCATAGGATTATAGGCTAATGGCAGGTGGTGGGACCTGTCTGTATTAAAGACGATTCGACATGTCATCAATGTCTCTTATGTAAATCACTCGTTATTGCTTTTAAAGGGAAATAATAATCAAATGCTATATCCTATTGTGAACAAACAATCAGTCTGCAGGGATGTGATATAATGGCCTCTTGTGGGGGAATGTAGTAAAAAGTGCAGACTTTTCCCAGGTCTTGTAACCCATAGCAACCATTGCATCTTTTAATGATAGGTAAGATGTGGACATTTGCCCCCTGCAGCAGTCAGACCTGGAGAGAACTTATAACAAAAGGTTTTGGAGATGAACATCTCCCCTCCATAGTGACATGATGGGATGAGAGTGGGGGGTTTAGCGGTGCAGGTAGAAAATGAAAAACAAGTTTTTTTTTTCAGTTTCGGAGTGAGGGTCTTGTGGCATAACAGGATGTGGTTGTTACAATGAAGTGCAAGAATGAACCTTGCTCAATGTCAAAGTGAAAGTAAAGTGTGAGATTGGGGGAGAATGAACCACAATAGAAGTGAGTGGGCTCCTAGTCAAAGTGGGGTTCTCACAGTGACACCTGTACCCTCTGCGCACAGCGTTGGAACAATGAGATTTTACTGAGCAGAGACTTTCCCCACAGGCTGGTTTCTCTTCTTTTATCTGTTTTTTATTATCCTGTTTTCTACTATCTACCTGAATGGAAAACATTTTCTTATAGACACAGTGCAGGCCTCACTTATCTGCAATAACATGATAGGGGAACATCATATCCCAGGGCTAAGCCCCCCAGTAGTACCATAGTAATATTTCTCCTACTCAATGTAACTGAATGTGTCTCAGTGGGACCTGGATTTTACTATTGAGTGTTGTTCTTAGATCTACCAGGCAGCTGTTATCTTGTGTTAGGGAGCTGTTATTCCAGGCTGCTGGGGGGAAAGCCGGGGGGGGGGGGGATACCATTCCAATTTGCAGTAAATAGTGACTGAAGTTTATCAGAGCACAAGTCACATGACTGGGCGCTCCTGGAACACTGACAATATGTCTAGTCCCATGTCAGATTTCAAACTTTAATATACAAAAATCAGTTTGCTCTTTTAAAAAACAGATTTCAGTGCAGAATTCTGCTGGAGCAACACTATTAATGGATGTGTTTTGAAAAAAACAGTTAAACTTCCCATATTTTACAGGATCCTGTGAAGCCCTCAATATTTCTGCCTCTCAGCCACATGTGCGAGGGACCAGGAACAACTCCCTTCTGCTCTCCACAACCTACAATTTTCCCCCAGAGACCAACTGGATCCAAATCAAATGGGAGCTCCTGGAACCCAAAACGGAACTGGTCAGATGCTCCATACACAAACCAAACTCTGCCAGTGAGGAAGAAAGCCTGAGAATCAAAACGTTCCCACCTGAAGGATTCGAGGGGCGCATGCAAATCATCCCAGAAAATGGTTCTTTGGTTATTCGTCACCTGACACAGAGTGATAATGGCGTCTATCAAGTGACACTACGAGATTCAAAGATTGTTGTATCCACAACCATCAACGTCACGGTGGAAGATCCTGTGAAGTCAACAAGCTCTGTGTTGGAACATGGTAGGTAGGAAGAAACACTTTCTTGGGGGAAAGTCAGTGGGACCATAGAATATCTCCTTGGGTGTAACAATAGGAGCAGCAGAGGCTGCTGGGAAAGAGGGAGTGTAGAATACTCAATGAGCTGCTAATGGATGTGCAGTTGGTAACATAAATCTAAGAGGGCCTTGCAAAGATTTTGCTGTGGATCAGCTGGGTGTTGGTCTTCAGTAAGATTGGGCAAGACTGTTTAGAGCATGGATTAAAGGTAGGCCTTTGGACGGGAAGAGACAGTGGAATATATAAGTGGGTGTAAATAACGAATTGGTTCAAGTTCAGACAGAGTTCTGATTAGTGATGGGCCAATCTGTGCAGTTTCGCTTTGCTGAAAAATTTGTGAAACGCATTGAAGTCAATGGGTGTCAGAATAATTTTGACGCGAGCGACAATTTTTATGTGTGCGACTATTTGGTCCACATGCATTAAAGTCAATGGGCGTCCGAATATTTTTGACACATGACAATTTGTACGACAATTTTGACAAGTGTCAATTTTCTTTGACGTGGCAGATTTTTTGCAGAAATTTGCCACAAATTTGTGTCTGGCGAATTTATTCACCTATCACTAGTTCTGATGTCTGGTGAAGCTTATTGAGGAGCAAGTTGCACAAAGAAGGTCTGAGATGCCTCCAAAGGACAATGATAGGCTCTGTGCTAATTGCCTACTGGCTGGCTACTAGTCTGCAGCAATGGCCGGCAAATCAGACTGGCGTCTCACTATTATCTCAGAGACAAGTTAAGGTGGCCATACACGGGCCGATAAAAGCTGCCGACAGACCGAGTCGGCAGTTTATTGGCCCGTGTATGGGGGCCCCCGACGGGCTTCCCCGATCAAGATCTGGCCGAAAGTCGGCCAGATCTCGATCGGATGGGATTAAAAATCCCGTCGGATCACGGCCGCATCTGTTCGTTGATGCGGTCCCGCGATCCGACCGCCCGTTTGCGAACGCTAGGATCCGATCGTTGGGCCCTAGGGCCCACGATCGGATCAGCCCGATATTGCCCACCTCAAGGTGGGCATATTGGAGGGAGATCCGCTCGTTTGGCGACATCGAATGAGCAGGAATGTTCTAGCAGCAAGCAGGCATGAACTCTAGATATGAATCCCAGCTAAGGCCTTGCTCCTGAGTTTAGCAGCCAGAAGTAAAACAGGAGGCCGCTGAGAAGGTCCCAGGAGACCCTTTAGTCTGTTCCTAGGAGCTGTCAGAATCAGACACAAGCTCCGGAATAAACACAGGCCTTATACTTCGCCCCACTGGCAACTTGACATGTGATGACAGCTCCAAACCTGCGTCTCAACAGAAAATGCCACGTTTTGTGCTGTTTATCGGTAAAATCCCAAATAGCCTTGTTTTGCCTACACAAGAGCTGCCACAGCAGAAATGTGTGATCCATCTCCGAGGTCCAATTGTGTGAATAATATGGAGATAGAAGTGTTACTAATCACTAGCAATGTGAATCAGACCTCTTACACTGGCAGGCCCGGGCCAACAATAAGGCACTTCAGAAGTAGAGTGTTCCATTAAAGGCATATGTAGTATAGCAAGTTTTGGGTATGCAAGATGATTGGCCCTGGCATGCAATGGACTTGTACTGTTAATTATATATTGCCTGTTTGGCACTGAGTATATATGATTATATGTTTTACTTGCAGTGTTGGTATGACCCACCAGGAGCTCCAAGAAAGTCTCAGTCAATCTGCTTCTTCCATTGGCTGCTCTGTTGGCCCACAGTCTTGCCACAGGCCATGAGACCCCACCAATCACTGCAATGGCTCCCCCATCCATAAAGTAGAATGTTCCCAAAGGAGAAGTTCTAGCAGGGAGGGGAGGCAATACAGGGAGATGACAGTAGAGATGATGTTTATTCTGTTTCCAGCAGTAAAACCCATGAGCTGACTTTGCATCTTTCCATCCCATGTAGCTCCAGTCATTCCTAATAACACAGAAACTAGGATGGAAAACCAAATGGCACCATATTGCTTCTGCACAAGCAACTCCAGCAGCATAAGTATGCCCACCTCCGCTGGCATTGTCCTCGGCAGCCGAATATTCACAATACTCTTTACATTAGCCGTCTTCTTTGGCCTTGGCTCGGACAAGAAGCCGCCCAGGAGATATATAAGGAAGTATTATGGGCCCCGTGGCATTCAGTGAGCTTTTTGGTGAAGAAACATTTTAACATCCAGGTTGAAAAAGACAATGATGTATCTGCCAGTACAACAGTCTAAAGGAGACAGTCCCCTACTTCTGATAAAAACCCATTTTGCACCTAATCTCAATAGATGTCCACTGCAAGGACCTACTAGTAAATAAAGCATCACATATTAATACCTAATGATCATATCCCCCATATTCTCTTCTCTAGTGTAACCAATCCCAACTTGGCCAACTTTTCCCCATAACTGAGCCCTCTTCCCATCAGGATTGTGAGCTACTGAATGACTGTAAGTGAAATAGCCACTAAAGTGACCAACTGCAAGAGGCATTGGGTACATGTTAAGACCCCTAATGGTGCTTGATTGTTAAGTTCACAATGTATTTCTCATCAGCGACATGCCTGCATGGAACAGTGTATATATTCCTTTGTGGCTTGCACGCACAGTCTGTCTCGCGGATATTATCTCGCCTGTTAATTACTGTTTATTTTTAACACAATGCTGTTGTCTTGTACAGATTAGTGAATAATTAGCTTGATATTAATCAATCAGAAATGTGGCACAGGACATGGTTTTCAACTTGGTGATTGTGCAGCTTTATTTCTTTATATAAATATAAATATCTCCTCATTTGCATACAGACCTTGTCACTCCTTCTCTCTGCAAATAAGAGGTCCCAGTAACAGCAGTGCATTGTAATGTAATTAATTCCCATGATGATGGGACCCCCATGACTGCATTAGGTGCCCTGATTCCCAGGGGCTGCCGTACAATTGTTTTTCTGTTGTTTTCTACAGGAAATGGAGCTTGATGTAACATTGAGTATTAATAACATGTTACATTGTGCTGAGACTACTCAGACCAACTTTTATGATAACTGTGGCCCTTTAAGTGCTGGTGCATGTGGCCCCATTGCACGGCGAGTCACTATACTGAGAAATGTTTGTAGGTCACTAGAGCTTTGGCCGCAACATCCTCTGTGCAGATATTGAGTTCAGCTTTAGGCTTAGAGGTGGGGTTGTGAATTTGTGTAACACAAACATAATTTCAAGCAACTTTGCAACATACATCATAAAAAAAATATGCAGACTTTTCATAATTTTTTAAACGTTTCTGACAGTTCCCTAAGCCCAGCCCCCTGCTCTCCTGCTGATCTGTCTGACTACTTTGCTGAGCTGGCTGACTACTGTTACTTTGTATCAACAGCCATCTGTCCTCAGCCTGCATCCTCCAAACTCCACAATAAGGGAAGGAACATCCCAGTGCAATGCATTGTGGGTTATGTAGTTCCTGCATGCTGTCTGTAAGCTGTGGAGAAGTTGTTACAATGTGTAACATCAGTGTTTAGTCCCTCCTTCCCTGCCAGGATTTCAAATGATGCAGAAAGAGAAGAACTGTTACACAGTTGGATTTCAGCATAGAAATGGCATTTATTTATACTTTTTGAAGAAACAGGTAATGGGTTTATTAGGGGTTTCTGTGTTATGTGGCCTCTTTATCAGATTTTGGTGTGGAAGCCAGAGTTCCCCTTTAAGTTTTTCTTTCCCTCTGTGCTTGCATCCAAATGAAAACAACCCGCCACATTCCCTAAATTCTTCCCTAAATTACCAGCTCAGGTGTTGAGCGCCTGTTCAACATGCCACAAAATGAAAATCCATTGCTTGAACTACCTCTGTTCTACTGGCTGAGATTTCAGCCACCCCTATCATTACAATGACAATGATCCAGTCCTGGCTTTTTTAAAACCTGATACCGTTTTTTAAGGTTTTTATTTAAACATTTGTAACATTGAGACAATAATAAACAATACAACACTGGTTTTACAGATGTGTTTTGTTTCTGTGTCTTAAATACACCCAGTACATCTATATTGATCAGCTGATGACATAGAGAAAAAGGGGGGATTTGGGGTTCTCAGTGGAGGGAGGGGCTATAGTCTCAGAGGGTTACCCATATAGTGTTAGTCTATTGCCTCAGCCCATTCTCCCCATATCTTGTGTTTTTGGGAGCACCCCTTGCAGTGTAGGTGAGATGTATCCGAGGGAGAAGGGCTGAGCCATCTAGTAAGTGTTGGGGGAGAATGAGAATTGAAGGAGGATACACTTCCTATAATAAAACAATAAGGTTTGGAAAAGGATAAGTGTCCCAGATTTAAAGACAATATTATCCACAATGCAGAATAGGCACACTTTGGGTGTAAGTATTTTAAGCAGGGATGTTGTGTTCTGAGTATAGTCCAGTACCTGCTCCCAAAAGTGTTGTACCTGTGGGCATAGCCATATCAGATGGAGGTAGTCCGCATCGCTGATGCCACATTAAGGGCAACGAGACGAGTCTTGGGCTCCCATAAGATGTAGCCGTAAGGGAGTCAGATGAAGCCTGTGGATGATTTTAAATTGGATTAATTTGTCTCAGCTGTGAAAAAGGGAGATTGGCGAGTAGAGAGTATAGTATGGGCCTCATGAATATAGTATGGGCCCATCAGGATTGTGAGCTACTGAATGACTGTAAGTGAAATAGCCACTAAAGTGACCAACTGCAAGAGGCATTGGGTACATGTTAAGACCCCTAATGGTGCTTGATTCTTAAGTTCACAATGTATTTCTCATCAGCGACATGCCTGCATGGAACAGTGTATATATTCCTTTGTGGCTTGCACGCACAGTCTGTCTCGCGGATATTATCTCGCCTGTTAATTACTGTTTTTTTTTAACACAATGCTGTTGTCTTGTACAGATTAGTGAATAATTAGCTTGATATTAATCAATCAGAAATGTGGCACAGGACATGGTTTTCAACTTGGTGATTGTGCAGCTTTATTTCTTTATATAAATATATATATCTCCTCATTTGCATACAGACCTTGTCACTCCTTCTCTCTGCAAATAAGAGGTCCCAGTAACAGCAGTGCATTGTAATGTAATTAATTCCCATGATGATGGGACCCTCGTGACTGCATTAGGTGCCCCGATTCCCAGGGGCTGCCGTACAATTGTTTTGCTGTTGTTTTCTACAGGAAATGGAGCCTGATTTAATATTGAGTATTAATAACATGTTAGATTGTGCTGAGACTACTCAGACCAACTTTTATGATAACTGTGGCCCTTTAAGTGCTGGTGCGTGTGGCCCCATTGCACGGCGAGTCACTATACTGAGAAATGTTTGTAGGTCACTAGAGCTTTGGCCGCAACATCCTCTGTGCAGATATTGAGTTCAGCTTTAGGCTTAGAGGTGGGGTTGTGAATTTGTGTAACACAAACATAATTTCAAGCAACTTTGCAACATACATCATAAAAAAAATATGCAGACTTTTCATAATTTTTTAAACGTTTCTGACAGTTCCCTAAGCCTAGCCCCCTGCTCTCCTGCTGATCTGTCTGACTACTTTGCTGAGCTGGCTGACTACTGTTACTTTGTATCAACAGCCATCTGTCCTCAGCCTGCATCCTCCAAACTCCACATTAAGGGAAGGAACATCCCAGTGCAATGCATTGTGGGTTATGTAGTTCCTGCATGCTGTCTGTAAGATGTGGAGAAGTTGTTACAATGTGTAACATCAGTGTTTAGTCCCTCCTTCCCTGCCAGGATTTCAAATGATGCAGAAAGAGAAGAACTGTTACACAGTTGGATTTCAGCATAGAAATGGCATTTATTTATACTTTTTGAAGAAACAGGTAATGGGTTTATTAGGGGTGTCTGTGTTATGTGGCCTCTTTATCAGATTTTGGTGTGGAAGCCAGAGTTCCCCTTTAAGTTTTTCTTTCCCTCTGTGCTTGCATCCAAATGAAAACAACCCGCCACATTCCCTAAATTCTTCCCTAAATTACCAGCTCAGGTGTTGAGCGCCTGTTCAACATGCCACAAAATGAAAATCCATTGCTTGAACTACCTCTGTTCTACTGGCTGAGATTTCAGCCACCCCTATCATTACAATGACAATGATCCAGTCCTGGGTTTTTTAAAACCTGATACCGTTTTTTAAGGTTTTTATTTAAACATTTGTAACATTGAGACAATAATAAACAATACAACACTGGTTTTACAGATGTGTTTTGTTTCTGTGTCTTAAATACACCCAGTACATCTATATTGATCAGCCGGTGACAGAGAAAAAGGGGGGATTTGGGGTTCTCAGTGGAGGGAGGGGCTATAGTCTCAGAGGGTTACCCATATAGTGTTAGTCTATAGCCTCAGCCCATTCTCCCCATATCTTGTGTTTTTGGGAGCACCCCTTGCAGTGTAGGTGAGATGTATCCGAGGGAGAAGGGCTGAGCCATCTAGTAAGTGTTGGGGGAGAATGAGAATTGAAGGAGGATACACTTCCTATAATAAAACAATAAGGTTTGGAAAAGGATAAGTGTCCCAGATTTAAAGACAATATTATCCACAATGCAGAATAGGCACACTTTGAGTGTAAGTATTTTAGGCAGGGATGTTGTGTTCTGAGAATAGTCCAGTACCTGCTCCCAAAAGTGTTGTACCTGTGGGCATAGCCATATCAGATGGAGGTAGTCCGCATCGCTGATGCCACATTAAGGGCAACGAGACGAGTCTTTGGCTGGGCTCCCATTAGATGTAGCCGAAAGGGAGTCAGATGAAACCTGTGGATGATTTTAAATTGGATTCATTGGTCTCAGCTGTGAAAAAGGGAGATTGGCGAGTAGAGAGTATAGCATGGGCCTCATGACTTTTAAAGGGGAACTTAAACCAAAACCAATCTTTGCAAAACAAAATTTCATTTCTAAGCAACATACCCACATGCATTAATCATAAATGCATACCTGCCATCGTTTGAAAATAGTAAAGAGGGACAAAAACATCAGGCGTGCCTAGCGTGCCGAACATTTGACCACGCCCATTTTTATGGTCACACCCCCTAATAACCATGTCCATTTTGCAAAATTTGGCATGTTATGAAAGTTTGAACACATTTTTGAGAGTTTAGGACAATGTTTTATGTGTTATAACACTTTTGTTAATGAAGCTGAAATTGCCCTTCAAGCTGCAAGTCACAGTTTCCCCAAGAGATCTGCTTATCTTAAATAGTTACATTTGTATCTTTGCTTATCTTAAATTGTTACAAAAGTATCCAAGTGCAGATGTTGGCTGTTCTGGGCTCTTTGCCAAAAAGCCTCTTATTTTAATTACGTTTCAGAAACTTTGTATCGTTTTCTGGCGTCAGTGCAGGAGATCAAAGAGAAACTCTGGACATTTCAGTACCGGTAAGTAACTGTTATTAAACACCGTTCTGCTCCTTTTTGTTCTCTGTGTGACTCTTGAAAGAATGTGTCAGAAGTCCCTTCAGGCCTGTTAATCAGCTGCCTCCTGCTCCATTGATCCAGTTTCAGTTACAAATAACTTGAAAACCATTGAAAAACAAACTCATTTCTGTCCTTCCTAAATAAAAAACGATAAGTCCAATTTATCTGATTTTACCTTATTTCGTTTACAGTATGGTAAAGTTAGAATGCCCCCTAGTGACCGATCTCAGATTAAACGTAAATTTATCATTTGAGGGCGCTTAATCAATTTCAAAGGCAACCACCTGCGGGCGCACACTTTGGGTCAGGAGCCAAGAATATGATGTCACATGATGCAACTGTCATGCCCTTGGGGTTTTGTAGACAGACATAATCCAGTCAGGTTTGGAATTGATCTTCATTGTTTATTTTTTCTGCAGGTCACAGGTTTGGAAATTGGAATTAAAATGTAAAGTCAGGTTGTGAACCAGAACCAGAACCAGACCAGAGCCAGACTTTCCACCAAACAAAGATGGCATCCCTAGACCCGCCACTAGGGTTGCCACCTGGCCAGTAAAAATGATGCTTGATGGCAATGTTATTAATAGGAAAAAACAACAAGAATATAGGAAGGCCGGTATTTGTTTCCAGAAAAGATGGCGTCCAGAAAAAAATGTATTTAGTGGGAGCATTTAACAGACGCTGGACTCAATGTGCTGCACACCCAGCCGCCATCCCATGTGGTCAGATAAATTCCAAGGAGAAGAAGAAAAAACAGCGGAGCACCGTGGAGTCCAGTAAAAGTATTAAAAAATGAAATTTTATTTACTATACATATAAAAGCAGATTACAGCAGCAGTGAACCTTGGCTGCCCGCTTAAGAAAAGATGGCGACCCTAGACCCGCCATTAGCAGAAGGTACATCATTAGAATACATAAGGTCCAATGAGCTATGCGACACAATATGACATCACTAAGCGCTGTTTCTATGGATCATATTACAGGGTTCTAAGGTCAAGTATATGTGTATTTTTGTTGCACTGGACATGGCAAAAGATCTGACATAAAAAAGGTGGCAAAAAGAGGTAGGGCCTATACAGATGGACAGACAGACTCAGGCCACAGAGCAGTTGTATAGACCAGGGAAACGACATCTAATTACTTGGATCAGGTCCTGCTCTCAATATATTATAGACAGAGTACAAAGCCAAAAAGGACCACAATCCCATAGTGTAATCTTAAACAGCCTAAGGGTTCTTACAGACGAGCGTTTTTACCTGCGTCTACTCCTCTGCTCCCCTGCGGCGGAACGGAAGAAAGCGCAATGCAGGGGAGCGCAGGAGTAGACGCACTGAATTATTGTCAATGGGGCTGTACTCACACAGATGCATATAAGCTCCGAACACAGGTTGGGACGCAGCATGTTGCATTTCACCTGCGGTCAGCGCTTACATGCGTCTGTGTGAATACAGCTCCATTGACAATAATTCCGTGCGTCTACTCCTGCGCTCCCCTGTGGCTGAACGGAAGACAAAGCAACGCAGGGGAGCGCAGGTAAAAAAGCTTGTCTGTAAGAGCCCTAATAATTCTGTTTTTCACAGACATCTAACCTGCTTGTTAGTTTTTTTGGATCACTGTTTTCTTCCTGCTTTCCCTCTCCTGGGAGCCCTACATTTTGGTTCCTTGCCTTATGGCAGCTGCCAATTCCCCCAGTGCAGTGTCCTAGGTCAGGCTGTGAGGGGGCACTCGATGGTTACCAGCTTCAAACCAATAACTTCTCTCACTGTCAGCTGTGCCCTGTAATGTTAAACAGCGGCAGCCATGGGCCAGTGGGCTACTTGCCTGGCATTCTGGGGCAGGCCTGGACTGAGAATTAAAATAGACCCTGGCATTTCAAGTACACAGAGGCCCAAACAGCCCCCAACCAGCCCACGACATAATGACTGGCTATAGCACATTACAGCAGCCTCTCTGGCCTTTTTCCAGAATCTACAGAATGCCAGTCAGGGCCTGCTCTGGGGTCTCTCTCCCAGGCCTGGATTTTTTGGCGAGGGCCTAGGGCAGCAAATTATTAGGGGCAGCAAATTATTAGGGGCAGCAAATTATTAGGGGCAGCAAATTATTAGGGGCAGCAAATTATTAGGGGCAGCAAATTATTAGGGGCAGCAAATTATTAGGGGCAGCATGCCGCAAGCCACTTAATGGGGAGCACTGGGGACACGCAGGAAGTGCGGGCGGGCGCCAGAACCATTGAGCCTAGGGGTGGCCGCCGGGGAAATCTGATGCTGCTCTCCCTGTTCCTTCAGACCAGAGGAGGGAAAGTCAATTTGGGCTGCTACAGACAAACATATGAGGAATGATATAATGTGTCACTTCTGCCCTGGGGCTATTCTATGCCTCTTGCTGCCTGAGGTTGCTCCTACGATGCTGCCCCCCCACCGTTGTCCCAAGAGCTTACCCTTTTTTGCACAGAAATGGGCCACATCGCACTAGAAGAGACGAATTTCCGGTTTATGACCAGAAATTTGGCACTTAAAGTTACCACTCGGGAGCTGCCGACGCCTGAGGCGATTTCCTCAACTCACCCCGTGACAGCAGCGCCCCCACTTCTGCCCAATGTTAATCCCAATGTTAATAGGGAAAACCAGCAAGAATATAGGAAGGCCCTGAGCCACACTGGAGATACAGACTGTATTCTGTGCCACACACTATGCCAACATATTATTAATAGAGAACATGGATAAATCTATAGAGAGGACTGTTATTATTTGGGCTGGTAGGGGGGTCACTAGACGAGGCCTCAGAGATACATTAATTACACTGGGTCAGTATCAGACAGGCAGAGCAATGGACAACACAAGGGAATATCAGGATACAAGGCCCAGACTGGGACAGAATTAATATATAGTCAATGTTTATGGAATGAGCTACAATTTGCACAACTTAAATATAAATGACTCTAGTACTGCTGCAGGGACTGTAGAACTACAGCTCAGCGCCCAGTAATGTTTAGGGTTGTTCTTGTTCCCCTACAGGTTACACAGTCATTGTGCCCCTCACTATATAATCCCATATGTCCTCCCACGCTCTGTACTTCCGGCTTCTCAGGAGTCTGTTATTAACTCCTCCCACCAGCAGGGGTCGCTGTGACGCATCTGTGCCCTTAGTTCTAAGCGTCGCGCGCGCTTACTTCGTGTATTTCGCGCCTCCTGCCGCCAGAGGGCGTTGTCCTGAGCGGACGCGGCTGGTTTATGAAGCTGAAGGTGATGGGATCTCGGCTCCCTCCCGCGGCTCTCTCTCTCCGACAGGTCAGTCAGTGGGCGCGGAGGTTACCGGGATTATGTCAGCGCGGGGCTCCGGAGTCGCTTCATTTAACTGCAAAGGGGAAACACGCGGCTTCCTCGGGATACAGCGCCCAACTGTGGCCTCCACTTCTCCTGACTGTCAGTTTGGGGGCGGGGCTGATGGAGGATTGTGGGAGTCACAGTAGTTCTGAAAGTCTCCTAGTGTTGCTTCTCTGATTCCTGAACCCTGATTTCTTACACTTACTGTGCGATATACATTTATACTGTCCTTATATACCCCAGGCTCTCCAGCTCTCATTTTCAGACCTCACTACAAAACTAGCCCAGGACCAGCCCATCACTAGCCCGACACCAGCCCATCACTAGCCCGACACCAGCCCATCACTAGCCCGACACCAGCCCATCACTAGCCCGACACCAGCCCATCACTAGCCCAGGACCAGCCCATCACTAGCCCAGGACCAGCCCATCACTAGCCCGACACCAGCCCATCACTAGTTACTAGCATTTAATATAGTAAGAGCACTCCAAAGTAGCAAAATGCTGTGATTTATTAAAGACTACTACACAACATGTTTCAGTTCTTACATACACTTTTTCAAGTGCCAACACCAGCCCATCACTAGCCCGACAGCAGCCCATCACTAGCCCGACAGCAGCCCATCGTTAGCCCGACAGCAGCCCATCACTAGCCCGACAGCAGCCCATCACTAGCCCGACAGCAGCCCATCACTAGCCCGACAGCAGCCCATCGTTAGCCCGACAGCAGCCCATCACTAGCCCGACAGCAGCCCATCACTAGCCCGACAGCAGCCCATCACTAGCCCGACAGCAGCCCATCACTAGCCCGACAGCAGCCCATCACTAGCCCGACAGCAGCCCATCGTTAGCCCGACAGCAGCCCATCACTAGCCCGACAGCAGCCCATCGCTAGCCTGACACCAATCCATCGCTAGCCGGACACCAGCCTGTCACTAGCCCTACGCTAGCCCAACACAACACTAGCCCGACACTAACCCAACACCAGCTCAACACTAGCCAAGAGGACTTCAACAGTATCCCAACATTAGGACAATATGTGCAGTGAAAAAAGTCTAAAAAATACACAAGTCCGTCCCATTGCATGCTGGGTATTGTAGCCTTACATTCAAGTTGGCAAAAACTACATTACCCAACATGCATTGGGAGACACAGGCTTGGCACATTAGGGCAAGAACAAACTTTGACAGGTTTCCTAAGTACAAACCAGACAAAGGCCCAAAAAGTAGCCCAAATCTGTACCTTGGTAGTTTGTACTAATTAGTAGCCCAACTTGGCTGGGAAACCACCAACATGGCAACCCTACCATACTCCAGTCTATTAACAAGGTTAAAGCATGCTGGGAGTTGTAGTCCAGGAACATCAAGGATTGATTCTATCAGTTCAGTGGAGCTATGTTTGGGCCAGTGGCCCACTTAAAGGAAAACTATACCCCCCAAACAATGTAGGTCTCTATAAAAAGATATTGCATAAAACAGCTCATACGTAAAATCCTGCTTCATGTAAATAAACCATTTTCATAATAATATACTTTTCTAGTAGTATGTGCCATTGGGTAATCATAAATAGAAAACTGCCATTTTAAAAAATAAGGGCCGCCCCCTGGGATCGTAGGATTCACTGTACTCACAAACATACCAACAAACCATACATGTAAGGTCACATGAGCCAATTAACAGACAGTTGTGACTTTTGCTTCAACACTTCTTCCTGTTAGAGTTGAAGTATTTCTGGTCAGGTGATCTCTTCCTGTTACAGTTAGAGCTCAGTATTTCTGGTCAGGTGATCTCTTCCTGTTACAGTTAGAGCTGCAGTATTTCTGGTCAGGTGATCTCTCCCTTTTACAGTTAGAGCTGCAGTATTTCTGGTCAGGTGATCTCTTCCTGTTACAGTTAGAGCTGTAGTATTTCTGGTCAGGTGATCTCTTCCTGTTACAGTTAGAGCTGCAGTATTTCTGGTCAGGTGATCTCTTCCTGTTACAGTTAGAGCTGCAGTATTTCTGGTCAGGTGATCTCTTCCTGTTACAGTTAGAGCTGCAGTATTTCTGGTCAGGTGATCTCTTCCTGTTACAGTTAGAGCTGCAGTATTTCTGGTCAGGTGATCTCTTCCTGTTACAGTTAGAGCTGCAGTATTTCTGGTCAGGTGATCTCTTCCTGTTACAGTTAGAGCTGCAGTATTTCTGGTCAGGTGATCTCTTCCTGTTACAGTTAGTGTTGTAGTATTTCTGGTCAGGTGATCTCTGAGGCAGCACACAGACCATCACAAAATGGTGGCTCAAGGCAAGAGATGTAAAAGGGCAATATTTACTTAAATGTATATTCCAGTTTGGTAAGATTCTTCAATATGCCACTTAATATGATATGAACTATCTGTTGCTTAAAGGAAAACTATACCCCCAAAATGAATACTTAAGCAACAGATAGTTCATATCATATTAAGTGGCATATTAAAGAATCTTACCAAACTGGAATATATATTTAAGTAAATATTGCCCTTTTACATCTCTTGCCTTGAGCCACCATTTCGTGATGGTCTCTGTGCTGTCTCAGAGATCACCTGACCAGAAATACTACAACTCTAACTGTAACAGGAAGAAGTGTGGAAGCAAACGACACAACTCTGTCTGTTAATTGGCTCATGTGACATAACATGTATGGTTTGTTGGTATGTTTGTGAGTACAGTGAATCCTACGATCCCAGGGGGCGGCCCTTATTTTTTTAAAATGGCAATTTTCTATTTATGATTACCCAATGGCACATACTACTAGAAAAGTATATTGTTATGTTAATGGTTTATTTACATGAAGCAGGATTTTACATATGAGTTGTTTTATGCAATATCTTTTTATAGAGACCTACATTGTTTGGGGGGTATAGTTTTCCTTTAAGTGTTCATTTTGGGGGTATAGTTTTCCTTTAATGTTTAACGTGTGGCCATGGGATGATGTCAGACTGCTGCCACGCCCCCTGCAGGACAGTCCCATTGACAGCTGGGAGGGGGAGGAGTTTCTCTCATCAGACTGCTGCCATGCCCCCTGCAGGACAGTCCCATTGACAGCTGGGAGGGGGAGGAGTTTCTCTCATCCGACTGCTGCCATGCCCCCTGCAGGACAGTCCCATTGACAGCTGGGAGGGGGAGGAGTTTCTCTCAGACTGCTGCCACGCCCCCTGCAGGACAGTCCCATTGACAGCTGGGAGGGGGAGGAATTTCTCTCATCAGACTGCTGCCACGCCCCCTGCAGGACAGTCCCATTGACAGCTGGGAGGGGAGGAGTCTGTGGGCACTGTTGGGTTTCATGGCTAAAGATGTTGCTCTCTCCGTCAGTTCCTGGTCAGACAGCAGGTGCTGGGACTGTACAGGAGAATACTGAGAGCCGTGCGACAGATCCCCGACGTTGCAGATCAACGTTACATGCAGGAATGGGCCAGGGAGGAGTTCAGGAGGAATAAAGGGGCCTCGGAGGAGGTGAGAGTCCTCATGTTATTTCATATAGAGAGAGAGAGAGAGAGTGATAGAGGAGGGGGCCTTGCTCAGAGCTAACAGTCTAATCAACTACAACTCTCAGCAGCACTCCTGCCAATGCAGCTATTGGTTGTAGTTCTACAACATCTTTCACTTATTACAGATTGCCATCCGCATGATGATCACTCAAGGACAGAGGCAGCTGCAGGAATTAGAGCGGGCCCTCCAGCTAGCCAAATCCTAGCCCCAAGGTGGCAACCAATGAGATTGGACGTGAGTCAGCAGTTTCACCATTGGCTGCTGCTGAAGGGAGTGCAGCTCCATGTATAGCTGCATTGTTATTGGTTGGCCGGTCCACAGCTGGAGGATACATTAGACAAGAGCAAGCTGAGGGGGGAGGCGGCAAAGAAACACGGGCCCTTTTTTCTGATTGTGGCCCTCCAGCAACATCCAATCATATCAATGTCCTGTAAATACACTCAGCACCTCCATACGCCTCTATTTATTGCTAATAAAATCAACATATTCTATTATTTGTCTGCTCTTATACAAAGAACCCTTTTCCTATGCTGATGATGAAAGCTCCCCGCCCTGTTACCCGTCTCACCACAAGGTGGCAGTGTAGCACTAGAGTCCGCTGATGTTGGGGAGGAGATGAAGCAGAGGCGCTGTATAGATTTCATATCTGAGAACATTGATTGTGGGACCCTAAAGTGTTTATAAGGGAGAGTAGGGGGGCACCACATGGGATACACAACCCATTAGTCTTACAGGGAACACAAGGCTGACGCTTAGATCTGGGGAGCTGTTATTATCTCCCAACACTTGAAGCAGATGGAGGGGCCCCCTAATGTAATCATTGTTACTCTGCTGCATTATTTCTTCCATCTGTTGGCAGCCCCCCCCCCCCCCCAGCATTTTAGTGGGAAGAATGGAGGAGAAATGAATGTACTGGAGGATGGGAGAAACTGGTTAGTAGCACCAACTGTCAGCTTGGCCTGTATAGAGTGCACAGACAGTCGCATGGAAGGAGGACATACGTGGCATTCAGGAGGCACAATTGGCAGTTACTGGAGGATTCCCCTGGGTTTACTGATCTCAGGATTGGCCCTCCAGCACTTGTGCCGCAGTTGTGCTCCTTATAGAGAGTCCCTTATGTAATATAAATACTTGGAATAACTGATTGATAAAGAGCCGCACCCCGAAATATCAGAGAAACGGCTTCTCCGCTCAATGTAACAAAATAAAGGAGTTTTCTCCAGAGCGAAAATATGGCAGGAATTTCAGCTTTCTCTCCCAAGTCCGAGGGATGGAGCTTGGCACAAACTGGTATATACTGGAGTGTGAGATACAGACATTAACCCAGTCTGGGTGTGGCCAAATGTCAGAGACTGTTAACCCATTCACTGCGGAGCAGGATAGGTTATCCCTTATAATACAGAGTGATACTCAGAGTTCTCTGTATAACTCAGCCTGCAGCCTTGTGTCTTTATATGGTCACAGAACAACCCCTCAGTGACTTCTAATATCCTTATCATTTACAGTAGGGGGTACACTATCCCTTATAATACATGAGTGATACTCAGAGTTCCCTGTATAACTCAGCCTGCAGCCTTGTGCCTTTATATGGTCACAGAACAACCCCTCAGTGACTTCTAATATCCTTATCATTTACAGTAGGGGGTACACTATCCCTTATAATACATGAGTGATAGAGTTCCCTGTATAACTCAGCCTGCAGCCTTGTGTCTTTATATGGTCACAGAACAACCCCTCAGTGACTTCTAATATCCTTATCATTTACAGTAGGGGGTACATTATCCCTTATAATACATGAGTGATACTCAGAGTTCCCTGTATAACTCAGCCTGCAGCCTTGTGCCTTTATATGGTCACAGAACAACCCCTCAGTGACTTCTAATATCCTTATCATTTACAGTAGGGGGTACATTATCCCTTATAATACATGAGTGATACTCAGAGTTCCCTGTATAACTCAGCCTGCAGCCTTGTGCCTTTATATGGTCACAGAACAACCCCTCAGTGACTTCTAATATCCTTATCATTTACAGTAGGGGGTACATTATCCCTTATAATACATGAGTGATACTCAGAGTTCCCTGTATAACTCAGCCTGCAGCCTTGTGCCTTTATATGGTCACAGAACAACCCCTCAGTGACTTCTAATATTCTTATCATTTACAGTAGGGGTACATTATCCCTTATAATACATGAGTGATACTCAGAGTTCCCTGTATAACTCAGCCTGCAGCCTTGTGCCTTTATATGGTCACAGAACAACCCCTCAGTGACTTCTAATATCCTTATCATTTACAGTAGGGGGTACAGTATCCCTTATAATACATGAGTGATACTCAGAGTTCCCTGTATAACTCAGCCTGCAGCCTTGTGCCTTTATATGGTCACAGAACAACCCCTCAGTGACTTATAATATCCTTATCATTTACAGTAGGGGGTACATTATCCCTTATAATACATGAGTGATACTCAGAGTTCCCTGTATAACTCAGCCTGCAGCCTTGTGCCTTTATATGGTCACAGAACAACCCCTCAGTGACTTATAATATCCTTATCATTTACAGTAGGGGGTACATTTTCCGTTATACATACAACCCCAGAAGATATAACAGCACGCAGGTTTATGTTTTGATATTCAGCAGGGCTGTCTCGGAATAGTTAGTTCAGCTGTTCCCTGTAGTTACAGATAATTGCTGTTCTCCTCCCTTTGGCCAGTAGCAGGTGGCCAGGGCACTTGTGCTGAGATTAGAGAATATCTCTGGTCACTGCCCCCGGCTAATCTGTCATTAGGGTCAGAACCCTGCAATTAGCACAGTCTCTCCTACATTGAATCGGGGCCATCCCGCTGTGTGTTTACTGGCAGTATGAGGGCACACAGAGGATTAAAAGGGTGAGGTTAAAAAAAACAAGTTAAGTTTCCATGTCCAGTAGGCTAAGTGACTGGGGGTGCTGGGAGGAGAAACAGGGACAAGGGAAGCAGAGAAGGGCAAGTGCTAGCGTTGCCACCTCACCCCTTTAAAACAGAACACATATGGAATCCACAGCCTGCTAATTAGCAATTTAGATGCATGCTGCAGACTGAACTGATTTATATGCAGCCGTGCATCTAAATGAATTGTTAATTAGCAGGCTGTGCATTCCATATGTGTTCAGTTTTAGGGCTCTTACTCACTGGCGTTCTGACCTGCGCTCCCCTGCGTTCCGTTTTTTGGCGTTCAGCCGCAGGGGAGCGCAGGAATAGACGCAAGTCATTATTTCAAATGGGGCTGTACTCACTCAGGCGCGTGTAGGCGCCGAACGCAGGAAAAATGCAGCATGTTGCGTCGCAACCTGCGTTCGGCGCCTACACGCGCCTGTGTGAGTACAGCCCCATTTGAAATAATGACATGCGTCTATTCCTGCGGCTGAACGCCAAAAAACGGAACGCAGGGGAGCGCAGGTCAAAACGCCAGTGAGTAAGAGCCCTTAAAGGGGTGAGGTGGCAACGCTAGCAAGGCTCAAGGCTGGTCACCCCCCAAATAAAAGGTCAAGTAGTCTCTCCTGGGCCCCAAGAGGGAATGGGTGTAATATAAGGAAATGGGTGTAAATAAGGGATGGGGAAGTGGAAGCGGCACAGAGAAATGCAGCGGACGTCCTGAGAGGAAGAGTCCGAGAGCAGCTGAACAATTCTCTTCTAAGGGCGAGGCCCAGGGCTTCCTGATGTGATGCAACTCGCTGCTTATTTAACCCTCTCACCTCCAGCCCTTCACTCTCCCATGTGCTGCAGCCTGTATCATACCTCCCAAAATTTTGGAGGTAAAAAGAGGGACAAAAAATTTTTTTCCGCACGTAGCGCAGCAATTTTTTTACCACACCCCTTTCTGTGGCCACACCCCCTAATTACCATGTTTGTTTTACAAAATTTGTCGGGTTATGAAAGTTTAAAAATATTTCTCCTTATCTAAACTGTGTTTTTGTGTCTCAAAATTGTTACAAAGTATCTTATTTGCACCTGTTAGCTGTTCTGGGCTCTCTGCTAAAAGCCAATTAAGTGAGAAACTTTGTTTCTTTTTCTGGCTGTTCAGTGCAGAGAAAAGAGGGACTTTCCAGTACAAATGAGGGACTGCGGGTTGAGCTGTCAAAAGAGGGACCGTCCCTCCGAAAAAGGGACAGTTGGGAGGTATGCTGTAATGTTAATGGTACCCCTCTCCTCATTCCACTCTCATGTCTGCCCTCACTTTATAAACCCCACCTTACCTCTCCCCCCATCCTCTTCTCTCCACAACTCCCGGCACCCTGCTACCACTTGTTCTGCCAGTATAGAGCCCAATCAGACATGAGAAGGTTACAGGGAGTATATCTATACAATGTCCCATCATTCCTAGGGTCATCAATATTCAAAGGGTATGGGGTGAGGTTCCGCTGATATCCTTAGTGTAGAAAGCTTGGGGGTTATTTGTGTTTCGGACGTTGGACATGAAGCAAGAGCACACTGCGCTGTGATTGGACAGAGGTTCACCATGCTGTGATGCGGCAGGAGAAAAACATGCTTCTGATTGGTCCAGAGGAAAGCTGTGATGCTGGCAAGGAATTCACTGACAGACTTGAGGGCCCAAGAAAGTCTGGATCAGCCCCTGCTTCAGTGGAGCTTACAGTCTAAGCATCTCCTATGGATCTCTTCAACTACAGCTCCCAGCATCCTAATGGCAGCCAGTTACTAAGAGTTGTAATTCAGCAGCTTTACCCACAGGTTGATATTAACTGTCCGAATGGTGGAAGGACATATATGCAGTAAGGGAGGGCCCCCGATCTCATAAAGGGCATACGACTCTTGGTACAAGAATTATTACACTGGGTAAATATTGTTATTATATAATAGATCACATCATCATTCCTACAACTCCCAGCATGCCCCATCAGCCAAACATTCCCATATTGAGGGGTCTCCCCCTGGCCTGGAATGGCACCCACCTTCTCATGTATGGAATTTGTGATATGGGGTGGGGGCGATTGTTGCTGCAGAAATGCGGACTATAAACAGCCGGTTGCGTTGCAGTGGATGCGCTGGAGCTGCCCCATTGGCTATAGAGGATATGAGTGTTTCCTGCAGAACAAAGGGATAAGAGATCATCACCAGAAATAGAATAAAGCAATAATATCATTAGGGCAACAGGGAAATCCACTTATAATAGTTCTATTATTTCTCATGGACTGGGGGCACCGGCTCATTCATGGGGTTCTCCATCCCTAACTATATCTGGGGCAGTAACTGGGGGCATTGCTTCATGTTCATTCATGGGGTTTCCACTGTCTGGAAGTAACTGGGGCGTGGCCTAAAATTACCCAGTTTTCCCTTTTCAAATGGAAGGTAAGTCTTCTAATGCACCAACGCAGCGGGTAACATAGTAACACAGTTAGTGAGGGTGAAAAACGACACACGTCCATCAAGTTCAACCTTTTAACTTTTTTTAACCTGCCTAACTGCCAGTTGATCCAGAGGAAGGCAAAAACCCCATCTGAAGCCTCTCCAATTTGCCTCAGAGGGGAAAATAATTCCTTCCTGACTACAAGATGCAATGGGACCAGTCCCTGGATCAACTTGTACTATGAGCTATCTCCCATATCCCTGTATTCCCTCACTTGCTAAACACCATCCAACCCCTTCTTATACCTATCTAATGTATCAGCCTGTACCACTGATTCACTTCCCAGCTCTCCCTGTAACACCCCTTTCCCTCCTCTAATCTCATTGGCTCCCTCCTGTCTGCTGGGAGGAGCTACTGGTGAATAAAGCATCCGACCCTTCCTTGTACCTATCTAATGTATCAGCCTGTACCACTGATTCACTTCCCAGCTCTCCCTGTAACACCCCTTTCCCTCCTCTAATCTCATTGGCTCCCTCCTGTCTGCTGGGAGGAGCTACTGGTGAATAAAGCATCCGACCCTTCCTTGTACCTATCTAATGTATCAGCCTGTACCACTGATTCAGGGAGACAATTCCACATCTTCACAGCTCTCACTGTAACAAACCCCTTCCCAATATTTAGCTGGAATCTCTTTTCTTCTAATCGGAATGGGTGACCTTGTGTCAGCTGGAAAGACCTACTGGTAAATAAATCATTAGAGAGATTATTATATGATCCCCTTATATATTTATACATAGTTATCATATCTCCCCTTAAGCGCCTCTTCTCCAGAGTGAACATCCCCAATTTGGCCAGTCTTTCCTCATAGCTAAGATTTTCCCTTTACCAGCTTAGTTGCCCTTCTCTGTCCCCTCTCTAATACAATAATGTCCTGTTTGAGTGATGAAGACCAAAACTGTAGGGCATATTCTAGATGGGGCCTTACCAGTGCTCTATACAGTGGGACCCCCTCCTCCCGTGACTCTCTGCCCCATTTAATACAACTCAAGACCTTATTTGCCCTTGATGCTGCTGACTGGCATTACTTGCTACAGACAAGTTTATTATTTACAAGGACTCCAAGCTCCGTCTCCATTATGGATTTGCCTAGTGCAGTCCCATTAAGGGTATAAGTGGATATTGTTACATCCCAGGTGCAGGACTTTACATTTATCAACATTGAATCTCATTTGCCACTTAGCTGCCCAGATTGCCAGTTAGTCAAGATCCTGTTGCAAGTGCCACATCCTGGATGGAATTAATTGGGCTGATAGTTTTGTGTCATCTGCAAACACTGATACATTACTTACAACACCCTCCCCTAAGTCATTAATGAACAAGTTAAATAAAAGTGGACCCAATACTGAGCCCTGGGGGACCCCACTAAGAACCTTACTCCAAGTAGAGAATGTCCCATTAACAACCACCCTCTGTACCCGATCCTGTAGCCAGTTTCCTATCCATGTGCAAACGACTTCATTAAGCCCAACAGACCTTAGTTTAGAAAGCAGTCGTTTGTGGGGCACAGTATCAAACGCTTTGGCAAAATCCAAATAGATCACATCTACCGCCCCCCACTATCCAGAATCTTACTTACCTCATCATAAAAAGCAATCAAATTTGTCTGACATGACCTATCCTTCATAAAGCCATGCTGATTGTTGCTCATAATGCCATTCACTAGGACAAAATTTTGAATGTGATCTCTTAACAAGCCTTCAAATAATTTGCCCACCACAGATGTCAAGCTTACTGGCCTATAATTGCCAGGCTGAGATCGTAATCCTTTTTTAAATATTGAAATAACATCAGCTTTTCTCCAATCCATAGGCACCATACCAGATGAAAGTGAATCTGAGAAAATCAGAAATAGGGGCTGGTCTAAACCTGAACTAAGCTCTCTTAGAACCCGGGTAGGGTAGGTACTAAGGGCTTTACCAATGTACTGCCAGATAGATACAGGGAACACTGTCGTGCAACTATTATGAGCTGTATTTCACACATAAACCTTATTTGTTGGAATGGGGAGTGACTGTGGTGATTGCTCTAGTCCCGTGTCAGAGTTGCACTAGTTGCAATTGCCATTAGAGTGCAAATCAAGTGCAAAGAGAGCAGTTACAGCATCTTATGCAACTACATGTTTTCCTGTGAGACAGGAACAGGTTTGGGCCCATAAATCAGACCCAAAGATTTTTTCCTGAAAGGTAAAGAATTCAGTGGCTCTCTGTATCAGGAAACACATGAAATGTTTATTTGAAGGGGAGATTAAACTGATAACCTTTCTGTTTTATCACATAGTTAGAGTCTCAGCAACTTAAATGCAACTTTATTATATATATTATATATTTTTTGTGTTCACCGCCTGACCTGCATCAGTTCTCTAGCAAGGACTACGAAGAAAAGATTAGGGGTGCGGTTGTACTGTAGGAAGGACCATGAAGAAAAGATTAGGGGTGCGGCTGAACTGTAGGAAGGACCATGAAGAGAAGATTAGGGGTGCATCAGTTCTCTAGAGAGGACCACGAAGAAAAGATTAGGGGTGCGGCTGTACTATAGGAAGGACCATGAAGATAACATTTGGGGTGCATCAGTTCTTTAGCTAGGGCAATGAAGAGACAATTAGGGGTGCACCAGTTCTCTAGCAAGGACAATGAAGAAAAGATCAGGGGGTGCGGCTGTATTATAAGAAGGACCATGAAGAGAAGATTAGGGGTGCACCAGTTCTCTAGCAAGGACAATGAAGAAAAGATCAGGGGTGCGGCTGTATTATAAGAAGGACCATGAAGAGAAGATTAGGGGTGCATCAGTTCTTTAGGAAGGACCATGAAGAGAAGATTAGGGGTATGGTGTTGTACTATAGGAAGAACCACAAAGAGAAGATTTAGCGGGCATCAGTTCTGTAGGCAGGGCCATGAAGAGAAAATTAGGGGTGCATCAGTTCTTTAGACAGGGCAACGAAGAGAAGATATGGGGTGCATCAGTTCTTTAGACAGGGCAATGAAGAGAAGATTAGCTGTGCATCAGTTCTTTAGGAAGGACCACGAAGAGAAGATTAGGGGTGCATCAGATCTGAAGGAAGGACCATGAAGTGAAGATTAGTGTTTTGGCTGTACTTAGGAAGGTCCACAAAGAGAAGATTAGGAGAGCATCAGTTCTGTATGAAGGACCATGAAGAGAAGAGGATATGGTATTGAACTATAGGAAGGACCACAAAGAGGAGATTTATGGGGCATCAGTTCTGTAGGCAGGACCATGAAGAGAAGATTAGGGGTGCATCAGTTCTGTAGGCAGGTCATGAAGAGAAGATTAGGAGTGCATCAGTTATGTTGGAAGGACCATGAAGACAAGATTAGGGGTATGGTGTTGTACTATAGGAAGGACCACAAAGTGAAGATTAGGGGTATGGCTATACTATAGGAAGGACCACGAAGGGAAGATTATTGGTGCAGCTGTACTGTAGTAAGGACCTTGAAGGGAAGATTAGGGTGTATCAGTTCTTTAGGAAGGACCATGAAGAGAAGATTAGGGTGTATCAGTTCTTTAGGAAGGACCATGAAGAGAAGATTATGGGTATGGTGTTGTACTATAGGAAGGACCACAAAGTGAAGATTAGGGGTATGGCTATACTATAGGAAGGACCACAAAGGGAAGGACCACGAAGGAAAGATTATTGGTGCAGCTGTACTGTAGGAAGGACCTTGAAGAGAAGACTGGGGTGCATCAGTTCTGTAGGAAGGACCATGAAGAGAAGACTAGGGGTGCCTTGGTAATGTAGGAAGGAACATGCAGAGAAGAGAAGAAGTGACATAGGATGGCCGAGGAAATGAGAGATCGAATATGGTGAGTTTGGTTCTTAGCAAGGAGACGATTCTTACTTGTAAAATATTTCAGTTATGTTCTATAATTCTTTGCTGAACTTTAGTAACCGCCTTGATTGGGAGATTTACATTTTCCATATCCCCTGCAGAATATTTCAAGGAGAATTAAATAAACAGATTTTTCTTTTTTTTTAATGCACAGAATTCCAATTCTCCGCATGGACTCGGCCAACCACAAAACCAAATCTTTTCTACCGGGATCTATAGACGGCTGTTCCTAATAAGAAATGCGACCGTATCATGTTTCCCAGTTCTACGAGCAGAGCCTGCCTTAGAGACGTGGGGCCCTGGCAAGACAGGAAAGCTGGGGCTCCATCTGATAAAGGAAAAGTACATTCATCTGTGGCCCCCCACTGTTGTTGTACTGCCCCAAAATATAGTTTCAAGCTGAATTCGTGTTTTTGTACTAGCAGTATTTTTTTATGAAAGGTCAATCGCAGGTTTAAATTACATTTTTTCACCCTCTACAATTTATTTTTCACTTTCTGCACCGCTGAGCTTTGTCTTGCTGCACTTTTTCAGGTACGAACACATTTAATTTTTTTCTGTTATTTTTTGGGATCACAATGATTTTTTTAAGCTTTCCATTGTTAGAGCAGAGATCTAACAATCCAATACAATTGATTGGAAAATGTGATCAATAGGTTCAAAATCTATATTAATAATTGCTTAAGCTTTCCTGGGAATCGATTCCAGGGACAGATCAGCATGTCTGTGGTATCGAATCCCACAGTAGTCGTTTTTTTTTTTTGTTTTGTTTTTTTTAAAGAAGAACTAAACTGAGCACCATTAACATGAAACAGGCTGGGGTCCCATGTGGGGCATCCCCCAGCAGGAGCCACTCCATTTTTTGTTCTGCACGCTCCTGGTTGGTGATCTCTGCCAGAGAGATACACATCAGATGTGAATCGACCAGAAATGTCAACCCAGCTGTTTATCTCTGCAAATTTCATGGGGGCCACCCTTGAGTTTTTCACAGGCCAATGCGTTTGGGGAGGGGCCATGCGCCCCCAATAATACAATAATTCAAATGGGGTGTCGATATGTGGGAAATAAAATGTTCTCGGGGGTCTATTCACTATTATCAGGGGTCTGCTTGCTGCACTGTAGTGTGCTCGCTGTTTGAGTCACTTCATCAGTGGCCAAGGCTTTGACCCTCACACTCACTTTGAGTCAGAGCCAGAAAGGGACGGGCTCTTTGAGTTCGTGGGAGCAGCCATTAACAATAAGAGAAATGGGAAGAGATAAGGGTCTCGGCATCTGCTTTCATCCTGTCTGAATGTTCTGTATATAAAGTCAGCGCTGGACAGGAAACCCAGTTGGGCACACCCAGCCATTGTACGGGCCTGTAGGGTGTAATCGCTCGCTCCAGGAACAAATCCAGCAGCAGTCCCTCCTGCCGGGGGGTAATTAACCCTAGTATGTTATAGAATGACCTGTCCATGCACTGTGACCCAAGTCGACCCAACATCAGTGTGGATATATCTATTCCACCAGGGAATTGAATGCATGTACAGCCACTCCATTCTGGTTGGAAAATACCAGGCACATGTTGCCTTTATACATATTTTTCAACTGTATCCAGTGTCCTGGGGAGAATTAGCTTGGTGTCCCCACCCCTTGTTATGGATCACACTCCACTGTCAGGGGGCAACACCAACAAGAATAAAGCAGGAACAGTAGATCTGTCCGCACTTCTGGGGCCCGTCCAAATGGTTCTGGGCTTGCTCATACATTCTCTAATGAAATATGCTTCACATTTCCTATTTGTCTGCACTCCAGGAGTGATGGAATCAGTCAGTGTTGGGCTCACACCGAGCCTTCTGATCTGTATGAAATATGTGTTATACACACAGGCTGAGTGGGGGGCACATGTCCCCAATATAGCTTGTTAACTACAGCCCAGCGTGCTGATATATTTATATGCCACAAATAGGTAGAAAATGTGTAAATGATGATGACAAAGCCCATGTTCTTCATTAATCAAAGGGCTACATGTTGATATGAAATGTTACTGCTGCAATCTTGTTCTACTGCCTCTATCTGTCCTTAATATAAACATCTTGTTCTACTGCTTCTATCTGTCCTTACTATAAACATCTTGTTCTACTGCCTCTATCTGTCCTTAATATAAACATCTTGTTCTACTGCTTCTATCTGTCCTTACTATAAACATCTTGTTCTACTGCTTCTATCTGTCCTTACTATAATCATCTTGTTCTACTGCTTCTATCTGTCCTTACTATAATCATCTTGTTCTACTGCCTCTATCTGTCCTTACTATAAACATCTTGTTCTACTGCTTCTATCTGTCCTTACTATAATCATCTTGTTCTACTGCCTCTATCTGTCCTTACTATAAACATCTTGTTCTACTGCTTCTATCTGTCCTTACTATAAATGTCTTGTTCTACTGCTTCTATCTGTCCTTACTATAATCATCTTGTTCTACTGCTTCTATCTGTCCTTACTATAAATGTCTTGTTCTACTGCTTCTATCTGTCCTTACTATAAACATCTTGTTCTACTGCTTCTATCTGTCCTTACTATAAACATCTTGTTCTACTGCCTCTATCTGTCCTTACTATAAACATCTTGTTCTACTGCTTCTATCTGTCCTTACTATAATCATCTTGTTCTACTGCCTCTATCTGTCTTTACTATAAACATCTTGTTCTACTGCTTCTATCTGTCCTTACTATAAACATCTTGTTCTACTGCTTCTATCTGTCCTTACTATAAACATCTTATTCTACTGCTTCTATCTGTCCTTACTATAAACATCTTGTTCTACTGCTTCTATCTGTCCTTACTATAATCATCTTGTTCTACTGCCTCTATCTGTCCTTACTATAAACATCTTGTTCTACTGCTTCTATCTGTCCTTACTATAATCATCTTGTTCTACTGCTTCTATCTGTCCTTACTGTAAACATCTTGTTCTACTGCTTCTATCTGTCCTTACAATAAACATCTTGTTCTACTGCTTCTATCTGTCCTTACTATAAACATATTATTCTACTGCCTCTATCTGTCCTTACTGTAAACATCTTGTTCTACTGCTTCTATCTGTCCTTACTGTAAACATCTTGTTCTACTATAAACATCTTGTTCTACTGCTTCTATCTGTCCTTACTATAAACATCTTGTTCTACTGCCTCTATCTGTCCTTACTATAAACATCTTGTTCTACTGCCTCTATCTGTCCTTACTGTAAACATCTTGTTCTACTGCTTCTATCTGTCCTTACTATAAACATATTATTCCACTGCTTCTATCTGTCCTTACTATAAACATCTTATTCTACTGCTTCTATCTGTCCTTACTATAAACATTTTGTTCTACTGCCTCTATCTGTCCTTACTATAAACATCTTGTTCTACTGCTTCTATCTGTCCTTACTGTAAACATCTTGTTCTACTGCTTCTATCTGTCCTTACTGTAAACATCTTGTTCTACTGCTTCTATCTGTCCTTACTATAAACATCTTGTTCTACTGCTTCTAACTGTCCTTACAATAAACATCTTATTCTACTGCTTCTATCTGTCCTTACTATAAACATATTATTCTACTGCTTCTATCTGTCCTTACTGTAAACATCTTGTTCTACTGCTTCTATCTGTCCTTACTATAAACATCTTGTTCTACTGCTTCTAACTGTCCTTACAATAAACATCTTATTCTACTGCTTCTATCTGTCCTTACTATAAACATATTGTTCTACTGCCTCTATCTGTCCTTACTATAAACATCTTGTTCTACTGCTTCTATCTGTCCTTACTGTAAACATCTTGTTCTACTGCTTCTATCTGTCCTTACTATAAACATCTTGTTCTACTGCTTCTATCTGTCCTTACTATAAACATCTTGTTCTACTGCCTCTATCTGTCCTTACTATAAACATCTTGTTCTACTGCTTCTATCTGTCCTTACTATAAACATCTTGTTCTACTGCTTCTATCTGTCCTTACTGTAAACATCTTGTTCTACTGCTTCTATCTGTCCTTACTATAAACATCTTGTTCTACTGCTTCTATCTGTCCTTACTATAAACATCTTGTTCTACTGCCTCTATCTGTCCTTACTATAAACATCTTGTTCTACTGCCTCTATCTGTCCTTACTGTAAACATCTTGTTCTACTGCTTCTATCTGTCATTACTATAAACATCTTGTTCTACTGCTTCTATCTGTCCTTACAATAAACATCTTATTCTACTGCTTCTATCTGTCCTTACTATAAACATATTATTCTACTGCCTCTATCTGTCCTTACTGTTAACATCTTATTCTACTGCTTCTATCTGTCCTTACTGTAAACATCTTGTTCTACTGCTTCTATCTGTCCTTACTATAAACATCTTATTCTACTGCTTCTATCTGTCCTTACTATAAACATCTTGTTCTACTGCCTCTATCTGTCCTTACTATAAACATCTTGTTCTACTGCTTCTATCTGTCCTTACTATAAACATCTTATTCTACTGCTTCTATCTGTCCTTACTGTAAACATCTTGTTCTACTGCTTCTATCTGTCCTTACTATAAACATCTTGTTCTACTGCCTCTATCTGTCCTTACTGTAAACATCTTGTTCTACTGCTTCTATCTGTCCTTACTATAAACATCTTGTTCTACTGCTTCTATCTGTCCTTACTATAAACATCTTGTTCTACTGCCTCTATCTGTCTTTACTATAAACATCTTGTTCTACTGCTTCTATCTGTCCTTACTATAAACATCTTGTTCTACTGCTTCTATCTGTCCTTACTATAAACATCTTGTTCTACTGCCTCTATCTGTCCTTACTATAAACATCTTGTTCTACAGCCTCTATCTGTCTTTACTGTAAACATCTTGTTCTACAGCCTCTATCTGTTCTTACCACAAACATCTTGTTCTAGTATCACCATCTTGGTTACTGTTGCCATTTGCCATACTGTTTCCAACTTTTCCAAATGCCTTCACCTTTCCTTGTTCTCTCCATCTTGCCCTACTGTCTCCATTTTGCTCTTCTGTTGCCATGTGTTATTGTCTCCATTTTCATTCCTGTCTCTATCATATCCTACTGTCTCCATCACCTTGCCCTACTGTTTCCATCATATCCTGGTGTATACATCTTGCTCTACTGTTTCCACCTTCATTCCTGTATCCATCTTACCATACTGTCTTCATCTTGTCCTACTGTTTCCATCTTGCCCTACTGTCTTCATCATACCCCATTGTCTCCATCTTGCCTTACTGTTTCCATTTGTCCTACTGTTTCCATCTTGTCCATCCAGTCTCCTTCATATCCTATTGTCTCTATCGTCCTTACTTTCTCCCTCATATCCTGGTGTGTAAATCTTGCCCTAATGTCACCTTCATTCCTGTTCCATTTTGGCCAACTGTCTACATCCTGTCCTACTGTCTCCATCTTGTCCTACTGTCTCCATTTTACCATAGTGTCTCCATCTTGTCATACTGTCTCCATCTTGCCCTTCTGTCTTCATCTTACCCCATTGTCTCCCCATTGTCTCCATATTGCCCTACTGTCTACATCTTATCCTTCTGTCTCCATCGTGTCCTACTTTCTCCATCTTGTCCTACTGTTTCCCCCTTACCCTACTGTCTACATCCTATCCAATCGTGTCCTACTTTTTCCATCTTGTCCTACTGTTTCCCTCTTACCCTACTGTCTAAATCTTACCCTACTGTCTAAATCTTATCCTACTGTCGCCATTGTCTCCTACTTTCTTCATCTTGTCCTACTGTTTCCATCTTACCCTACTGTCTCTATCTTGCCCTACTGTCTCCATCTTGTCCTTCTGTTTTCCTTACCCTAATGTCTTGATCTTGTCTTACTGTCTCCATCTTATCCTACTGTCTCCATCTTGTCCTACTGTCTCCATCTTGGCCTACTGTTTCCATCTTACGCTACTGTCTTCATCTTACCCCATTGTCTCCATCTTGTCCCACTGTTTCCAGCTTTCCCTACTGTTTTCATCTTACCCCATTGTCTCCGTCTTGTCCTACTGTCTCCATCTTGTCCTACTGTTTCCATCTTGCCCTGCTGTGTCCATCTTGTGCTACTTCTTCCATCATGTCCTACTGTCTTCATCTTGTTCTACTTTTTCCATCTTGTCCTACTTCTTTCATCTTGCCCTACCGTCTCCATTTGGTTCAACTACATCTTCTGTTCCTCAATTTTTCTATCTACAATAAAGATGCTCAGACTGAAGGAAAGAAATGCCATGGGAATTCTTGTGCTTTAGGCAGTTAAGCCCTTGGGGGGCATTAAGATATGAATATGTGCAGTGAAGGTAAGTACCCTGCCCTGCAGTTGGTGCCCACGATGCAGTGTATAATCAGTACAATGAATTGTCTTACAATCACATATACAGTATAACAGGAAAGGGGACCTCTGGCTCTGCAGCTGTTACAGAAGTTCCCCTTAAAAAGCAACATTCTAGAGATCTTTGTGCTTCACCTTTTTAATTACTAAAGCAGTGTGGTAGTGTGTGTATATATGTGTAAGTGTGTATATGTGTAAGTGTGTATATGTGTAAGTGTGTATATGTGTAAGTGTGTATATGTGTAAGTGTGTATATGTGTATATGTGTAAGTGTGTATATGTGTAAGTGTGTATATGTGTAAGTGTGTATATGTGTATATGTGTGTAAGTGTGTATATGTGTATATATGTGTAAGTGTGTAAGTGTGTATATGTGTAAGTGTGTATATGTGCGTGTGTATGTGTCTGTGCAAGTGTGTAAAACATGTGCAAGGGAAATTTGATTGTGGATCCCGGGCTGACAGGGAGTAATGGGACTAATATGCAGCGCCGTGGCATAGGTCAGCGCTATGTAAATAAGGGATAATAAGTACAAGCATTTGGCATATTGGCAGAGAGAATAATTAGAGGAAGAGCTTTAGGTCTGACTACTCCCCCCCCTCCGCAGTGATGATGAGGAAGATTAGATCCTTTATACTCAGGCCTTGTCTTTCCTTGAACATGAAAGGGTCCCACTATGTTCCACTGTCCCCCCCCCAACCCCCTGGGAGTAACTGGGTCAGATATTTATACTCCATGCAATGTAACAGGCTTTGTCGTGGGGCCACCCGGTGTAATGTCAACCCTGTGTAATGCAACCTGCAGCCCTCCAGCTATTTGTTCTATAGACTCTACTCCATTGCACATCTTGCCTTACTATACACTCCCCCCCAGAGCCACTGCTCCTACAACTGATACTACCTTTCCTTACTATACACCCTCCAGAGTCACTGTCCCTACTACTGATACTACCTTTCCTTACTATACACCCTCCAGAGTCACTGTCCCTACTACTGATACTACCTTTCCTTACTATATAACCCCCAGAGTCACTGCCCTTTCTACTGATACTACCTTTCCTTACTATACACCCCCAGAGTCACTGCTCCTACTACTGATACTACCTTTCCTTACTATACACCCCCAGAGTCACTGCCCCTACTACTGATACTGCCTTCCCTTACTATACACCCCCCCAGAGTCACTGTCTCTACTACTGATACTACCTTTCCTTACTATACAGCCCCAGAGTCACTGCTCCTACTACTGATACTACCTTTCTTTACTATACACCCCCAGAGTCACTGCCCCTACTACTGATACTACCTTCCCTTACTATACACCCCCCAGAGTCACTGTCCCTACTACTGATACTACCTTTCCTTACTATACACCCCCAGAGTCACTGCTCCTACTACTGATACTACCTTTCCTTACTATACACCCCCAGAGTCACTGCTCCTTCTACTGATACTACCTTTCCTTACTATACACCCCCAGAGTCACTGCCCCTACTACTGATACTACCTTCCCTTACTATACACCCCCCCAGAGTCACTGTCTCTACTACTGATACTACCTTTCCTTACTATACACCCCCAGAGTCACTGCTCCTACAACTGATACTACCTTTCCTTACTATATACCCCCCAGAGTCACTGCCCTTTCTACTGATACTACCTTCCCTTACTATACACCCCCAGAGTCACTACTCCTACTACTGATACTACCTTTCCTTACTATACACCCCCAGAGTCACTGCTCCTACTACTGATACTACCTCTTCTTACTATACACCCCCAGAGTCACTGCCCCTACTACTGATACTACCTTCCCTTACTATACAGCCCCCAGAGTCACTGTCCCTACTACTGATACTACCTTTCCTTACTATACACCCCAAGAGTCACTGCTCCTACTACTGATACTACCTTTCCTTACTATACACCCCCAGAGTCACTGCTCCTACAACTGATACTACCTTTCCTTACTATATACCCCCCAGAGTCACTGCCCTTTCTACTGATACTACCTTTCCTTACTATACACCCCCAGAGTCACTGCTCCTACTACTGATACTACCTCTTCTTACTATACACCCCCAGAGTCACTGCCCCTACTACTGATACTACCTTCCCTTACTATACAGCCCCCAGAGTCACTGTCCCTACTACTGATACTACCTTTCCTTACTATACACCCCAAGAGTCACTGCTCCTACTACTGATACTACCTTTCCTTACTATACACCCCCAGAGTCACTGCTCCTACAACTGATACTACCTTTCCTTACTATATACCCCCCAGAGTCACTGCCCTTTCTACTGATACTACCTTTCCTTACTATACACCCCCAGAGTCACTGTCCCTACTACTGATACTACCTTTCCTTACTATACACCCCCAGAGTCACTGCTCCTACTACTGATACTACCTCTTCTTACTATACACCCCCAGAGTCACTGCCCCTGCTACTGATACTACCTTCCCTTACTATACACCCCCAGAGTCACTGTCCCTACTACTGATACTACCTTTACTTACTATACACCCCCAGAGTCACTGTCCCTACTACTGATACTACCTTTCCTTACCATATACCCCCCAGAGTCACTGCCCTTTCTACTGATACTACCTTTCCTTACAATACTCCCCCAGAGTCACTGCTCCTACTACTGATACTACCTTTCCTTACTATACACCCGCAGAGTCACTGCCCCTACTACTGATACTACCTTTCCTTACTATACAGCCCCAGAGTCACTGCTCCTACAACTGATACTACCTTTCCTTACTATATACCCCCCAGAGTCACTGCCCTTTCTACTGATACTACCTTCCCTTACTATACACCCCCAGAGTCACTGTCCCTACTACTGATACTACCTTTCCTTACTATATACCCCCCAGAGTCACTGCCCTTTCTACTGATACTACCTTTCCTTACTATACACCCCCAGAGTCACTGTCCCTACTACTGATACTACCTTTCCTTACTATATACCCCCCAGAGTCACTGCCATTTCTACTGATACTACCTTTCCTTACTATACACCCCCAGAGTCACTGCTCCTACTACTGATACTACCTCTTCTTACTATACACCCCCAGAGTCACTGCCCCTGCTACTGATACTACCTTCCCTTAC
The DNA here is from genome assembly GCF_017654675.1 of Xenopus laevis. Taxonomy (NCBI): domain Eukaryota; kingdom Metazoa; phylum Chordata; class Amphibia; order Anura; family Pipidae; genus Xenopus; species Xenopus laevis. The sequence goes on from NC_054371.1 coordinate 10,930,993, forward strand.
TATACACCCCCAGAGTCACTGTCCCTACTACTGATACTACCTTTCCTTACTATACACCCCCAGAGTCACTGCTCCTACAACTGATACTACCTTCCCTTACTATACACCCCAGAGTCACTGTCCCTACTACTGATACTACCTTTCCTTACTATACAACCCCAGAGTCACTGTCCCTACTACTGATACTACCTTTCCTTACAATACACCCCCAGAGTCACTGCTCCTACTACTGATACTACCTTTCCTTACTATACACCCCCAGAGTCACTGCCCCTACTACTGATACTGCCTTCCCTTACTATACACCCCCCCAGAGTCACTGTCTCTACTACTGATACTACCTTTCCTTACTATACACCCCCAGAGTCACTGCTCCTACTACTGATACTACCTTTCCTTACTATACACCCCCCAGAGTCACTGTCCCTACTACTGACACCACCTCTCCTTACTATAAACGCTACTGAACTGTTACAAGCCCTTTCCTTAATAGAATTATAACATTGGTGCATCATGGAATCCATGTATTGCCTTATTACCTACAAGTGATGCTCCCCATCTGGTTTGTACTATTTTTCTTCCTTTATTTGGGAATCAGGGTCCATTTAAGATTCAATTGTGGGGGCTCCCCAGGCCCCAGATCCTTTCAACTCTTGTTTACAGAATCTTTTCTCCAGGAACTAAAAGGAGCGAAGGAATCGGTTCAGCTGCAAGTCATTTCTGCCTGGATTGTTGGAAGATTATGTAATTATTTTGTCGGTGGCTCACGAGCCAGAGAACATGTAACCTGAATCCCTGTAACATTATACACGGAGCACACGGCTGAATTAATAACATGTATGGAGCAAGCGGCCCCACCTGGGGAGGAAATGAGAGGGGAGACTTGGCCTTGGCTCTGGTTTATATGTCTGTGGCTCGTATACGTGGGACACGGGCAAATTTGCTCCAACGTCTCTTTCCTTATACTGGGGTTAAATATACCCCGCGCTCTAACACACAATATATTGCTGCCATGTTGCATGGACACTGAAACTGCCTGCTCTGCTGTCATTGGGACTGGTAGCACTAGATATGGGCCTAATATTCAGGGGTTTTTTATTAAAAACTTTACAACAGAATATGAACATAATTTAGACCTACATTACATAAACATTACACCAAAATCCCCCAGTGCACTGGGAATGACAATGGGACAAAGTCTTATGAAAAGACAGAAGTATATTCAGACAGTTGGTGCTCCTGGTGGCCTGTGGGAGTGAAATGCAACGAGTTGAGTTTGGTATATCAGAGACAAGAGGAATATGTTGGAAGGGTTACTGTCTGCTCTGCTGAATTATGAATATTGGTAGCCAGGACCTACTACAAATAAAAACAACTGGGAAGTCAAGTGTAGCAAAAGGCACTTACATTGTAATGGAGGAAAGCAGATTTCACCATCAGAATAGGAAGGGGCTTTATTGTGTGAACCTTTCAACCTCCCACGGGACTGGGGTCATTGGCGAGGTGGGCGGGGCCTACTGGAAATCTCATCTCTTTCCATGAGTGGGTGACAATGTACAATAATCACAATCTTTCCAATTTCACTTCGTACAGCCGATCTGTAGTATCTAAGGCACAACATTTATGAGTCTGGTACCGCCAGTGCCAGGAGGCCCCAGTACCTCACCAGGCATGTGCTGATACATATCAGTACTAAGCGCCGGCTCCCACCTTGATAAGAGAGACGCCAGACTCGTGCCTACTGCTTACACTCATATATGGGGTGGGGCCCTCTATAGTTCCTTGTGCCAGATTTATAAAACATCCAATTGCAGGATTCCTATTCCTGATCCAACTGGTCTATTAAGTCCAGTCAATTCAATTCAATAGGCCCAATGAAATCAATCAATACTGGGGCTGTGTGCAAGACTTATACACAATGGAAGGGATTGGGCAGGCACATGGGCAGTTGGTCCTGGTGTAAAAAGGGTTAATTGGAATGTCCATGCCTCCGCTGACAATGCTGGGGATGAAAGGGTGTTACAGAGACGGATTATTGTATCAGTCTCGTTGCCTTTAGCCCTGTGCCAAGAGGCTTCCTCCTTCCACAGTGTTTCCACCTCCCCACTGTCAGCACAAGGGTTAATACCTCCCCCATATCACTATGTTCATTATTAAATTAACGGGGCAGTACAACTTTAAATTTCCTTTATCCTTTGCAATTCACCTTCAGCCAATCAGATGCTAAGATTCCTTTCAACTAATTTTGCCTTTTATGGGTTATTTAATTAAATTGACCTAAAAACGTCTTTTTTGCCTAATGAAAGAAGTCGTCATTCTAAGCAATTTACGTTTTGTGGAATTGTGTCTGTTCGGCAATTTATTTTTGCTGCACTGCTGCTTCTGACGTCTGAAACAATGTAGTGGCATTCAGCTGATTAAAGGGGAGGTTTATGTTCACTTTTACTATTTTATAGAATGGCTAATTCTAAGCCTTCTTCTTCTGAATCTTTCCAGCTTTCAAAAGGAGGTCACTGACCCCATCTAAAAAAATCAAATGCTCTGTAAGGCTACAAATGTATTGTTATTGCTACTTTTTATTACTCATCTTTATATTCAGGCCTCTCCTATTCATATTCCTGTCCGTGCATGGTTGCTAGGGTAATTTGGACCATAGCAACCAGAGGGCTGAAATTGCAAGCTGAAGAGCTGTTGAATAAAAAATAACTCAAAAACTAGGAATAATAAAAATGAAAACCAATTGCAAATGGTCTCACAATACCCCTCTCTACATTATACTTACAGTTCATTTGAAGGTGAAAAATCGTTGATCTTTTTCTGCAGCAGCTGTCAATTGAATTTGACTCTGTTGCAAATTCCTCGGTGCACTTTAGTATGAAATTCAGTATGTTTGGGCTTAATATGAGATTTGTTTTTATCCCATGAAATATTTATATTTGATTCCTGCCATTTCCCACATCCCCCCACTCTCAGCCGGTTTGGAACGTTCCAGTCTTAACTTGGGCTGCGAGGAATTCACATATTGGCCGGGAGCTTTATATTTATATATATGGCTGCCAGTTTTGTAATTCCAGCCTTGGGATGAGATCAGCCGGTGCTTAAATAGTCATTTATATACATGGTGCCAAGCATTTCCCATGTGTGGGTGATAATGTGAGAGCATGCTGAGAGTCACATTGTGTGCCCTATACATTTGCCATTTGCTACACTCAGTAGGCCAGTACTCTGCTGGTGGTTCTAGGGCAAATGTGAAGAGCGAGAGACTCTGTGTTTATAGGGAGCAGAAGGGAGAGATCCTGTGTTTATAGGGAGCAGAAGGAGAGACTCTAGGTTTATATAGAGCATAAGGAGAGAGGAGCAGAAGGGAGAGACTCTTGGTTTATATAGAGCAGAAGGAGAGAGGAGCAGAAGGGAGAGACTCAGGGTTTATAGGGAGCAGAAGGGAGAGACTCTGGGTTTATATGGAGCAGAAGGAGAGAGGAGCAGAAGGGAGAGACCCTGTGTTTATAGGGAGCAGAAGGGAGATATTCTGTGTTTATATGGAGCATAAGGAGAGAGAAGCAAAAGGGAGAGACTCAGGGTTTATAGGGAGCAGAAGGGAGAGACTCTGGGTTTATAGGGAGCAGAAGGGAGAGACTCTGGGTTTATATGGAGCATAAGGAGAGAGGAGCAGAAGGGAGAGACTCTGGGTTTATAGGGAGCAGAAGGGAGATATTCTGTGTTTATATGGAGCAGAAGGAGAGAGAAGCAAAAGGGAGAGACTCAGGGTTTATAGGGAGCAGAAGGGAGAGACTCTGGGTTTATAGGGAGCAGAAGGGAGAGACTCTGGGTTTATATGGAGCAGAAGGAGAGAGGAGCAGAAGGGAGAGACCCTGTGTTTATAGGGAGCAGAAGGGAGATATTCTGTGTTTATATGGAGCATAAGGAGAGAGAAGCAAAAGGGAGAGACTCAGGGTTTATAGGGAGCAGAAGGGAGAGACTCTGGGTTTATAGGGAGCAGAAGGGAGAGACTCTGGGTTTATAGGGAGCAGAAGGGAGATACTCTGGGTTTATATGGAGCATAAGGAGAGAGGAGCAGAAGGGAGAGACTCTGGGTTTATAGGGAGCAGAAGGGAGAGACTCTGGGTTTATATGGAGCATAAGGAGAGAGGAGCAGAAGGGAGAGACTCTGGGTTTAGAGGGAGCAGAAGGGAGAGACCCTGTGTTTATAGGGAGCAGAAGGAGAGAGAAGCAAAAGAGAGAGACTCAGGGTTTATAGGGAGCAGAAGGGAGAGACCCAGGGTTTATAGAGAGCAGAAGGGAGAGACTCTGGGTTTATATGGAGCATAAGGAGAGAGAAGCAAAAGGGAGAGACTCAGGGTTTATAGGGAGCAGAAGGGAGAGACCCAGGGTTTATAGAGAACAGAAGGGAGAGACTCTGGGTTTATATGGAGCATAAGGAGAGAGAAGCAAAAGGGAGAGATTCAGGGTTTATAGGGAGCAGAAGGGAGAGACTCTGGGTTTATAGGGAGCAGAAGGGAGAGATTCAGGGTTTATAGGGAGCAGAAGGGAGAGACTCTGGGTTTCTAGGGAGCAGAAGGGAGAGATTCAGGGTTTATAGGGAGCAGAAGGGAGAGATTCAGGGTTTATAGGGAGCATAAAGAGAGAGAGGAGGAGGAAGGATAGACTCTGGGTCAAATTCACTAAGATTCGTAGTTGCGCCAGGCGTAACTTCGCCGCACTTCGCCACACTTCGCCAGGCGTAGTTTCGCCAGCGCTTCGCAAATTCACTAAAATCCGAAGTTGCACTCAGGGGTAGCGTAAGGTTTCGAAGTTGCGCTAGCGTTGATTCGCTAAGTAAAGCGAAGTTACGCTAGCGAAGGCTAATTTGCATACGGCGCGAAATTCAAATTTCAATGGAGGAACACGTATCTGCACTACAAATGCCTAGAAAACCTTCAAATCATCAAATAAAAATTTTATTTTGCCCTACACATGTGCCCACTGTCTAGGTAAGTTGCCATGAGTCAGGAAATGTAGGGGGGGAGGAGGGGAGCCCCAAAAAAATTTCGATCTTTTTCAGCCATAATGTAGAAAACACGCCAGCGTTTTTTGGGACTTAGAAAATTTTTTAACTTTTTTTGAAGCAATCCCTATCTACTCTATTGCGCTTCGCCAGGTCTGAGGTGGCGAAGGAAGTCTAGCGTAAAAGGTAGCGTTCAGTACACTGCGCCCGTTAGTGAATTTGCGTAGTTACGTCGCTAGCGAAACTTCGCCAGGCGTAAGGGTGCGAAGTAACACTAGTGAAACTACGCCAGCGTTCGTTAGTGAATTTGCGCAGTAACGAAAATGACAAACGCTAGCGAAGTAACGCTAGCGTTCGGCGCTTCGGCGCTTAGTGAATTTGCCCCTTGGAGTTTATAGGGAGCATAAAAAGAGGAGGGGATACTCAGGGTTTATAGGGAGCATAAGGAGAGAGGAGCAGAAGGGAGAAGCTGTGGGTTTATAGGGAGCAGAAGGGGGAGAGAAGAGTAGTTGGGGAGACTGGGTTTATAGGGAGCAGAAAGGAGAAACTCTGGTGTAATAGGTAGGGTTGCCACCTGGCCGGTATTTTACTGGCCTGGCTGGTAAAAATGATGGCTGATCCCAATGTTATTAATAGGGAATAAAGATAAATATATAGGAAGGCCAGTGATCCCAATGTTATTAATAGGGAATAAAGATAAATATATAGGAAGGTCAGTGATCCCAATGTTATTAATAGGGAATAAAGATAAATATATAGAAAGGTCAGTGATCCCAATGTTATTAATAGGGAATAAAGATAAATATATAGGAAGGTCAGTGATCCCAATGTTATTAATAGGGAATAAAGATAAATATATAGAAAGGTCAGTGATCCCAATGTTATTAATAGGGAATAAAGATAAATATATAGGAAGGTCAGTGATCCCAATGTTATTAATAGGGAATAAAGATAAATATATAGGAAGGTCAGTGATATGATCCCAATGTTATTAATAGGGAATAAAGATAAATATATAGGAAGGCCAGTATTTTTTTCCAGAACAGGTGGCAACTCTAGTCATAGGGAGCAGAAGGAGAATAGGAATGTGGGGTTTATATGGAACATAAGGAGGGGCATAAGGGAAAAGAGAGAAAGAGAGAGGAGCAGAAGGGAGAGACTTGGGGTTTAGCGGGAGCAGAAAGAGGAGAGAGAGAGAAGGGGGGGCAGTGAGGAAACAGAGCAGGAAACAGAGGAATGGGATAATGAGCAGAGTGAGAGCCAGAGGCTGAGCCTGAGCAGGTTTGGGGGGGGGGTGGCTCCTTACTATTACCCTCCTTCAGGATTCCCGGCCCTGCCTACTCACTCACTCACTCACTCACTCACTTACATGTGGGACGGCAATTTAAACCAGGGCTGAGCTGGGAGTGACTGGGACTAGAGGGGCTGAGCCTTCCAGTGGGAGAGAAGAAGAAAGGGACAATGTTTGGGGCATAATCAGCCCCTTCTGTCTGGAGCAAACTGGGAGCTGAGAATAAGATCCTACTCCAGGGCAACAAGTCTCTGATTCCATTAAGTCAGATCTGCAGGAGATCCTATTGGAGCAGAAGGAGGAGACTTGGATCCAGCGCCCAGGAGAGAAGGTACCATTAACTCTATAGTTGCCATACAGCTGCTACTTACTCAGGGGGGATTTATAGTAGGACCGTGGGCAAGAAATGTTCCCTGGAGACACAGGACATTATCATTAATGATTTTTACTCACAGTTTATATAGGGGAGTCTCACCTGTGACCCCTCATTCCAGTGGGGCGGGGGGTTATACTTCTTGCACTTTTATTCATTATATTGTGCCTCCTGGAGTTCCTCAATAAATCAGTGCAATTACATGTAACAAAAAGAGCTAGGAAGTGGGAGGAGGAGCTTGCCTGCAGAGCTTACAATTTAAGTGATATTCTTGTGCCATCAGCTGACTCTATTGCAAACAACCAGTTCTAGATAACAGATCCCGTACTGTATATTGATAAAGGTTTCCTCTGATTCCCACCCAATGAGAGATCAGTATTGTCACCCTGAAAGCGATTGGCTTAGAGTCCATTAACCCTATAATGCCCACAGCTGGAAAGCCAAGGAGCTCATTGTGAATGTTGCTTTGGAAGAGAGACGAGGGGTCGGAATGGGTCAGTGCTTTGGCAATGTCAGGGTTAAAGGGTAAGAGGTTTGGATGATTAATGAAGTGGGGTACAAGTGAGAGAAATCACAATGTATGAAAGCTTGAGAGAGCCCCACATTTCTGTACAATGAGGCTGTGCAACTACAAATCCCTGCTAGTAAAATTCTGCTTTTTGAGAACAATGAGACGTTACCTGAGCCCACCAGGCAGGGGTCGGAATAAGAAAGGGGATGAAGAGAAAGATTAGTAACATTTCTGTAATAATAATACAATGTAATAATTATACAATTCTGGCCATGCAGTTAAAGGGGTTGAGATAACTGTTAGTATGATGTAGATATTCTGAGACATTCTGCAATTGGTTTTCATTAGTTATAATTTGTGGTTTTTTATTTATTTAGCTTTTTATTCAGCAGCTCTCCAGTTTGCAGTTTCTGCTATCTAGTTGCTAGGGTGCAAATTCCCCTAGCAACCATGGACTGAATTGAATAAGAGACTGGAATATGAATAGGAAAGGCCTGACTAGAAAGATGAGGAATAAAAATTATCTTAGAATTAGAAATTCTATCACATACTAAAAGTTAATGTAAAGGCGTACCACCCCTTTAAGCTGATGTTTGGTTGCCAGGGTCAGTGACTGTAGCAACCTCACATAATGTTTAATTCCAGGTTGGACTGAGGCTAAATGTGCGATTATGACAAATGAAAAAAAAAAAGAATTTTCCTTTAAAAATGTGCAGTGAGCTAATAGGAACAAATGACATCAGGTCTGTGCTGGTTCCTGTATAGAGATAAATCAGAATATAAAGGGGAAGAAAAGAGCAACATCAGTGGGTGTGAGGGGTAAATTTGCCCAGCCATGACCATAGCCCCAGTCTACCTGTATATAAAAGTATTCCCAGTGTAATGCACCCATCTCCTCTGATGTCATACAAGGTCCAAATAACCTCATAGGAGACCATAACAAAACTCCATCCTACAGAATTCCCTCCAACAGAATCCTTGCCTACATACATCTATAGGGTGGTAGTTTGTAGATTGGAATTCTGTAGAATGGGATTCTGTAGTATGGGATTCTGTAAAGTGGAATTCTGTTTGCTGGGATTCTGTAGGAACGAATTCTGTAGGATACGATTCTGTAGGGTAGTGTTCTGTAAGGTGAAATTCTGTAGGATAGGATTGTATAGGGTTGGATTCTGTAGGATAGGATTCTGTATGATGGGATTGTGGAATGTGGAATTCCGGAGGATAGGATTCAGTAAAGTGGAATGCTGTAGGATAGGATTCTGTAGGATAGGATTCTGCAAGGTGTCATTCTGTAGATGGAATTCTGTAGGGTGAGATTCTATAGGACAAGATTATGTAACCTAGGATTCTGTAGGATAGGATTTTGTAGGATGGAATTCTGTAAGGGGGAATTCTGTATGATATTATTCTGTAGGATAGGATTCTTTAGGATTAGATTCTGTAGGGTGTGATTTTGTAGCATTGGATTATGTATGTGGGATTCTATAAAGTGGAATTCTGTAGGACAGGATTGTGTAGGACGGGATTGTGTAGGACGGGATTGTGTAGGACGGGATTGTGTAGGACGGGATTGTGTAGGACGGGATTGTGTAGGACCGGTTTGTGTAGGACGGGATTGTGTAGGACGGGATTGTGTAGGACGGGATTGTGTAGGACGGGATTGTGTAGGACGGGTTTGTGTAGGACGGGATTGTGTAGGACGGGATTGTGTAGGACGGGATTGTGTAGGACGGGATTGTGTAGGACGGGTTTGTGTAGGACGGGATTGTGTAGGACGGGATTGTGTAGGACGGGATTGTGTAGGACGGGATTGTGTAGGACGGGATTGTGTAGGACAGGATTGTGTAGGACAGGATTGTGTAGCATAGGATTGTATAGGTGGGCATATAGCAGAGCTAAGGATGTTGGCAGTTCAGAATTATATATTCCTCACTCTGACCCAGTGAAGCCCCAGAGCAAAGCAGAGGAAGGAATTGTCAGTGACCCTTCTCTTTGGTTGGTGCCTCACAAGATCCAGGACACAGATAATAATAATAATAATAATAATAATAATGGATTGAGATATTTATGGATTCAGGACGGGGTTTGGTGACTGCACTGATCTGTCCAATGTCCAACTTTATTCCTCCTGAAACTAAACATGTTGGGAACCCCTAGGAATCACTCCCTCTTCCTCCTGTAATGAGACCCCCCAACTCTTCACACTCTCTTCTCTCCCCACAGCAGAACCCTCTGTTGCCCCTCTTGGAATAATGTGGCAGCAGCCGGCGATCCTCCAGCCATTTCCCACAATGCCCTGCATGTTGTGTGATGAACAGACCTTGCTATGTGCCAATTGGAGTGGTGGCTGGAGGAGAGCTGGCTGCTGCTACATTGTTTCAACAGTCGTGACTGAGAGTGCAGAGAATAGACGTTGCACCACTGGGAAGTGTGTTTATTTATTTAGCCAACTGACTGTATGGGCAGAACTTGTTCCTGGATATCCCTGACGTGCCCCGGGTCTACTTCATGTTCCAGAGCAATCGGAGGAAATCCCTGACTTCAAAGGGAAAGAATTATGAGCCCAGCCTATCAGTCATATTTGTTACATCTCTAGCTTGCCCTTTAAATGCTCCCATCTGATTCATTGACTCCATGTGTCTGCGGCTTGTCCTTTTTTTATTAAAGGGGAAATTGAAGTTCTGTTCCTGCTATAATTGTTAAACTGTGAGTTAACTTTTAGTAGTGTGATGAGAGTGAAATTCTAAGACAATTTGCAATTGTTTTTTATTTTTCAGTTATTTAGCTTTTTATTCAGCAGCTCTCCAGTTTGCAATGTTAGCCATCTGGTTGCTAGGATTCAAATTCCCCTAGCAACCATGCATTGATTTGAACAAAAGACTGGAATATAAATAGGAGAGGCTGGAATAGAAAGATGAGTAATAAAAAGTAGCAATAACAATACATTTGTAGCCTTACAGAGCATTTGTTTTTTAGATGGGGTCAGTGACCCCCATTTGAAAGCTGGAAAGAGCCACAAGACAAACGAGTTTCTTAGAATTAGCCATTCTATAAAATACTAAAATTGAATGTGAGCCACATCTTTAATCAGTTGAATTCTGCTACATTGTTGCAGCTGGAAAGAATCCGAAGAAAAAGGCAAATAATTAAAAAAACTATAAAAAATAAATAATGCAGATCAATTGAAAAGTTCTTTAGAATTTGATTAATCTGTTACATATTAAAAATGATCTTAAAAGTAAGAAAATCCGAGCTCAGTTTAACACAGGGGAAAGGACTTGCAAGGAGTATTTTGGGGTCCTCGTGTCTGGCTGGGGGTACAGGATAGAAATATAAGGGAAAATATGGCATTGGGCCATCAGTGTCTTGTTACAAACTGAGTTTTATCTTGAAAAGCAAAGTATATTCCAAGGGTTAAAGGACAAGTAAAGTCAAATTCACAGGGGGGAGCAGTTTCATCCATAGGCTGCAGGGAGTTGTACTTTAAGTCCCTTTCTAAGTAAAATGAGTACATTATTTATGGTCCCCATGGCCGTTCCCTTTGCTTGGAGTCGGACCCCCGAAATTTATTCCACTTTGGCCTAAACTGAGACACACCAATTACAGCAGCGAGGACGAGAGGTGAAAGTGGTTTAGCCCTGACATCCCCCAGCTGGACCTATATGGGGGAGGGGCATGAGGGATCCAATCAGCAGCCATTTGTGGTTTAGGGAGGAAAGGAGTTTTGTAGAATAAACAGAGAAATCCATTAGGGTTAATCACACGTCTGGCCATTAGTAAGACACACACATACATACACACACTATAAATATATTTATATAATATTAAATAAACATAGCACTAATGACTTGCACAAGGGACAGCATTCTGGATGATTGGATCCAAGAGCTTACAATCTGAAAGTAGTCTAAGGTTTATCCGAGAATTGTAAATATTTACATCCCCCCTCACTCACAACCAGCTAACATGGGAAAATGTAAATGTATTCTGAACGATCCCTGCAGTACCTGTGAGAATACACTAGGGGCAGTGTCAGTATTAGAGTTAGTAGCACAGTGACTGCTCTGATACAGGAATTATAATGAGGATTTATTGCTGTGCAATTATCTTAAATGTAAAAAAATATACAAAACCTCATTTGGGGGGAATGAGCCTTTGAAGTGGGACTCTTAATCTGACACCTAGCCCAGGTCTATGGATAGACAGCAGGGCCACAGGTAACAGTTACTGCTCACCAGCTGCTTGGTTACTATGGGTTACTGGACCTGGTACAAAATTATTTTTGCATTAAATAAAAGTATTTTATTGTTACATTTAAGCAGCTTTCCAGAACCCTTTGTGAGAATGGGTGTGGCTTATTAAACTTGTGGCGCCATCTCTCTAACTGGCAACTGTGCTTGGATTTCAGATGTCGGCTGTGCTGGAGAGAAGGATGGACAGTCTGCAGATAGGTAAGTGCTTGTGGCAGTTGGTGGCCTGTATTTGCATCTAGTGGGGGATATAGCTGCACAACTGGCTGTATTTGGCCCCGGGGCCCCAATAACAGAATAACAGAAATGTTTCTATGTGTCATATTCTAAGAGGATCAGTGAAGGCAAAAGACACAATACAAACCAATCAGTAATGAGTTCTGAACTGTCTACTGTTTATGGGATCTCTCTGTACAGACTATGAGCAAACTTAGGGGCTGTTCCTGCTGAATTGTGCTTAGTACAGGGGAATACCTATGCTGTCATAGTTTTATGGGATCTCTCTGTACAGCAAACAAGAAACGGATCCGCACACACGCTATTATCAGCAGTTGGGGGGACACCCCTCTTTATTATATCACCTCGTGATCAACGTTTCGGGGGGATAAACCTCCCTTCAAGGGGAGGTTTATCCCCCCGAAACGTTGATCACGAGGTGATATAATAAAAGAGGGTGTCCCCCCAACTGCTGATAATAGCGTGTGTGCGGATCCGTTTCTTGTTTGCTGTTGCTAAGGGACCTGGCCGGGGTCAACGGAGAAACCAGCACCACCAACGCAGTGAGAGGAAAGGCGAGTGTGCGGTAGGAACATTTATTACAGAATCTCTCTGTACAGACTATGAGTATACTTAGGGGACTGTTCCTGCTGAATTGTGCTTAGTACAGGGAATACCTATGCTGCCATAGTTTTATGGGATCTCTCTGTACAGACTATGAGCAAACTTAGGGACTGTTCCTGCTGAATTGTGCTTAGTACAGGGAATACCTATGCTGCCATAGTTTTATGGGATCTCTCTGTACAGACTATGAGCAAACTTAGGGGACTGTTCCTGCTAAACTGAACTCACATCTTTTCTGTGTAAAATCCAAATAAACAGCTTTGCCTTTCTACTGCAGTCAAACAGTCGGCTCTGCAGGGCCAGTCTGGGGCTTATTCCTCTCCTGGTGACTTGGACAGGGAATAGTCACAGAGGAGCCGCCTGTTTATAGAGCCTGGGCTGAGCTGACAGATTTGGGGGGGCTATCAGGGTGGGCAAGTTTGATGTGACACTGAGGGTAAGGCCAGACTCCAGCCGCATCTACTGGGAATTGTCTGGAAGGGGGAATAGAATTTCTCTCTTTTCATCACATAATGTAAAACAGAATGTCCATGGACAGATGGTATTTATCATCGGGCCTCAGTGTCAGAGCAAAGCAAAGGAGCCGGGCTAACGTTATCCCTCTTCTATCAGCCCCCCCACTTCCACATTTGATCCTAATGTGCCGCCTTTAGGAAGAAAGTTGGGGCCCCAACTGGAGGGGCAATATAGTAATAGTGCAATAGAGTGAAGTGTTCCCTGCCCCACAGAGCTGGCAATCTAAGTGTCTGGGTAACTTTCCTTTAGAGTAATAGCATATGGGGTGAGTTTGGGCATTTCATCTCGGAGTTATTTCACTCAGACATTTCCAGAATGGCCCAACATCCATCCTGAACCCCCAAATCCTTGCTGAGAGCGATTCCCAGATGCACTAGTTTAGCTAATGCCAATTCCTTTCTGCCACAATACCCCGAGCATTCCCACTGCACTCCCATTGCCCTCGTCACTTGCCCTGTACATCCCCCACACCGCTCCCAGCACCCCCCCAGCATTCTTCTCTCCATTCCCAGTATTCTCCCCTGCACTCCCCCAGTGTTTTCCCCAGCAATTCCCCAGAGCTCTCCCCTGCACTCCCCCAGCACTCTCCTCTGCACTCCCTGAGCGCTTTCCTCTGCACTCCCCCAGCGCTCTCCTCTGCACTCTCCTAGCACTCTCCTCTGCACTCCCCCAGCGCTCTCCCCTGCACTCCCCCAGCGCTCTCCTCTGCATTCCCCCAGCGATCTTTTCTGCACTCTCCTCGGCACTCTCCTCTGCACTCTCCCAGCACTCTCCCCTGCACTCCCCCAGCGCTCTCCTCTGCATTCCCCCAGCGCTCTCTTCTGCACTCTCCTCTGCACTCTTCCAGCACTCTCCCAGCGCTCTCCTCTGCATTCCCCCAGCGCTCTCTTCTGCACTCTCCTCGGCACTGTCCCCTGCAGCCCCCAGCGCTCTCCTCTGCACTTCCCTTGCACTCCTCCAGCACTCTTCCCTACACACTCTCCTGCACTCCCCCAGCTTTCTCCCCAAACTCTCTCCTGCTTTTTGTCTCACAGCCAGACGCTGTCTAGTTACATCTCATCCCTCTCCTGCACTTTGGGTAACTGATAAGCCCCTGTACTTTCCAGAACACTCGGCTGATTCGCAGGCTGCGGACAAACACAGGCCAAGAATAAGCTTCTCTGCTCCAATCAGAGATCTGCTGTGTCTGCACCTAGAACCATTGTGATGGCATGGGCACAAGATATGGGTACAAGTAATGGGCACAAGTAATGGGCACAAGTAATGGGCACAAGATATGGGTACAAGTAATGGGCACAAGTAATGGGCACAAGTAATGGGTACAAGTAATGGGCACAAGTAATGGGCACAAGTAATGGGCACAAGTAATGGGTACAAGTAATGGGTACAAGTAATGGGCACAAGTAATGGGTACAAGTAATGGGTACAAGTAATGGGCACAAGTAATGGGTACAAGTAATGGGCACAAGTAATGGGTACAAGTAATGGGCACAAGTAATGGGTACAAGTATTGGGTACAAGTAAACTGAGCTGATTTAGCACCAGAATCAACACTCTAATGCATATTAGAATAAGCCCATTGTGGTCATTGCCTCAAACAAAAATCACATTTATTATGTATTTCCTTTTATCAATGGAATATGGTCAGGAGAGCTTAGATTGTAAGCTCTACAGGCCAGGGACCTTGGTTTCTCTGATGGGGTTCACATTAAAGCACATTCCTCCCTTTTACACCGGGGGTACTGTGTATTGTGTGCATTTCATACATAATGACTAACTGCCTGTAAGTGGCGTGTGCTGCGCGTTCCCCCAGCTGTACTGTTGCACGGCTCCTGACAAATAAATCCTGCATCATTTGCAGCCTGATTTATTTGTTTATATCTGATGTATGAAAAAAGCACTTTAGTGGTCATCCATCACTTTAATGGTCTGTGGGGAGGGGGGGAGGGGTTGCTGGTCCAGAGCAGTTAAGTCTGTGCTCAAAAATAAACTCAAATAAACAACTGAGTCCCTAGAGGGGAGACAGAGAAAGTGCCCAATTAGCTGCTACTTTCTGCTCTAGTGAATTATTTATCACCAGCATATCAGCCTCTTGTGCCAATGGTTTTAAGCTCCGTAACATGTAGGAACCATACGAAAATCATCTCAGAATATTCACAGCCTAATCACTTTGCCTGCACGTGAATATGTCCGAATTAACGAGACACAGGTAATACTATAACACTGTCATTAAACAGCACAGTGACTCCCAGCATTAAACAGCACAGTGACTCCCAGCATTAAACAGCACAGTGACTCCCAGCATTAAACTGTACAGTGACTCCCAGCATTAAACTGTACAGTGACTCCCAACATTAAACTGTACAGTGACTCCCAGCATTAAACTGTACAGTGACTCCCAACATTAAACAGCACAGTGACTCCCAGCATTAAACTGTACAGTGACTCCCAACATTAAACAGCACAGTGACTCCCAGCATTAAACAGCACAGTGACTCCCAACATTAAACAGCACAGTGACTCCCAACATTAAACAGCACAGTGACTCCCAGCATTAAACAGCAGAGTGACTCTTAGGGTTGCCACCCGGCCGGCATTTTACCGGCCTAGCCAGTAAAACACCTGCCATGGCCAGCAATGCAGCTGCCGGTAAATTTGTAATACCCTTAAAAAGACCCCTCGGCCCGTCCCCAATCCTAGGAAATGTAACTTTTGTTCTCCTTCTTGAAATCTCTGCGACGCAGCCCGCCCCCTTTTACATCATGGCCCGCCCCTTTTGAAATCCCCCCCCCCCCCCCCCCCCCCCCCCCCCCCCCCCCCCCCCCCCCCCCCCCCCCCCCCCCCCCCCCCCCCCCCCCCCCCCCCCCCCCCCCCCCCCCCCCCCCCCCCCCCCCCCCCCCCCCCCCCCCCCCCCCCCCCCCCCCCCCCCCCCCCCCCCCCCCCCCCCCCCCCCCCCCCCCCCCCCCCCCCCCCCCCCCCCCCCCCCCCCCCCCCCCCCCCCCCCCCAAAAAAAAAAAAAAAAAAAAAAAAAAAAAAAAAAAAAAAAAAAAAAAAAAAAAAAAAAAAAAAAAAAAAAAAAAAAAAAAAAAAAAAAAAAAAAAAAAAAAAAAAAAAAAAAAAAAAAAAAAAAAAAAAAAAAAAAAAAAAAAAAAAAAAAAAAAAAAAAAAAAAAAAAAAAAAAAAAAAAAAAAAAAAAAAAAAAAAAAAAAAAAAAAAAAAAAAAAAAAAAAAAAAAAAAAAAAAAAAAAAAAAAAAAAAAAAAAAAAAAAAAAAAAAAACAGTGACTCCCTGCATTAAATTGTACAGTGACTCCCTGCATTAAATTGTACAGTGACTCCCAGCATTAAATTGTACAGTGACTCCCAGCATTAAACTGTACAGTGACTCCCTGCATTAAATTGTACAGTGACTCCCAGCATTAAACTGTACAGTGACTCCCAGCATTAAACTGTACAGTGACTCCCAGCATTAAACTGTACAGTGACTCCCTGCATTAAATTGTACAGTGACTCCCAGCATTAAACTGTACAGTGACTCCCAGCATTAAACAGCACAGTGACTCCCAACATTAAACAGCACAGTGACTCCCAGCATTAAACAGCAGAGTGACTCTTAGGGTTGCCACCCGGCCGGCATTTTACCGGCCTAGCCAGTAAAACACCTGCCATGGCCAGCAATGCAGCTGCCGGTAAATTTGTAATACCCTTAAAAAGACCCCTCGGCCCGTCCCCAATCCTAGGAAATGTAACTTTTGTTCTCCTTCTTGAAATCTCTGCGACGCAGCCCGCCCCCTTTTACATCATGGCCCGCCCCTTTTGAAATCACAATCAGCCCCTTTTTGTTCCCGTGCCCCACCAGCCAGTTAAAAATTTAGGAAAAGGTGGCAACCCTAGTGACTCCCAGCATTAAACAGCACAGTGATTCCCAGCATTAAATAGCACAGTGACTGCCAGCGTTAAACAGCACAGTGACTCCCAGCATTAAATTGTACAGTGACTCCCAGCATTAAACTGTACAGTGACTCCCAACAATAAACAGCACAGTGACTCCCAACATTAAACTGTACAGTGACTCCCAGCATTAAACTGTACAGTGATTCCCAACAATAAACAGTACAGTGACTCCCAGCATTAAACTGTACAGTGACTCCCAGCATTAAACTGTACAGTGATTCCCAACAATAAACAGTACAGTGACTCCCAGCATTAAACTGTACAGTGACTCCCAGCATTAAACTGTACAGTGATTCCCAACAATAAACAGTACAGTGACTCCCAGCATTAAACTGTACAGTGACTCCCAGCATTAAACTGTACAGTGACTCCCAGCATTAAACTGTACAGTGACTCCCTGCATTAAACTGTACAGTGACTCCCAGCATTAAACTGTACAGTGATTCCCAACAATAAACAGTACAGTGACTCCCAGCATTAAATTGTACAGTGACCCCCAGCATTTAACTGTACAGTGACTCCCAGCATTAAATTGTACAGTGACTCCCAGCATTAAATTGTACAGTGATTCCCAACAATAAACAGTACAGTGACTCCCAGCATTAAATTGTACAGTGACCCCCAGCATTAAACTGTACAGTGACTCCCTGCATCAAATTGTACAGTGACTCCCAGCATTAAACTGTACAGTGACTCCCTGCATTAAACTGTACAGTGACTCCCAGCATTAAACTGTACAGTGACTCCCAGCATTAAACTGTACAGTGACTCCCTGCATTAAATTGTACAGTGACTCCCAGCATTAAACTGTACAGTGACTCCCAGCATTAAACTGTACAGTGACTCCCTGCATTAAACTGTACAGTGACTCCCAGCATTAAACTGTACAGTGAATCCCTGCATTAAACTGTACAGTGACTCCCTGCATTAAATTGTACAGTGACTCCCTGCATTAAATTGTACAGTGACTCCCTGCATTAAATTGTACAGTGACTCCCAGCATTAAATTGTACAGTGACTCCCAGCATTAAACTGTACAGTGACTCCCTGCATTAAATTGTACAGTGACTCCCAGCATTAAACTGTACAGTGACTCCCAGCATTAAACTGTACAGTGACTCCCAGCATTAAACAGTACAGTGACTCCGCATTTACGCATCCAGTTAAACTTGTACATGACTCCCAGCATTAAACTGTTTCAGTGACTCCCAGCATTAAAACTGTCCAGTGACTCCCAGCATTAAACTTACAGTGACTGCCCAGCATTAAAACTGGTCCAGTGACTCCCAGCATTAAATGTACAGTGACTTCCCAGCATTAAATGTACAGTGACTCCCGTGCATAAATTGTACAGTGACTCCCTGCATTAAATTGTACAGTGACTCCCTGCATTAAACTGTACAGTGACTCCAGCATAAACGTACAGTGACTCCCAGCATTAAACTGTACAGTGACTCCCTGCATTAAAATTGTACAGTGACTCCCAGCATTAAACTGTACAGTGACTCCCAGCATTAAACTGTACAGTGACTCCCAGCATTAAACTGTACAGTGACTTCCCATGCATTAAATTGTTACAGTGACTCCCAGCATTAAACTGTACCAGTGACTCCCAGCATTTAAACTGTACAGTGACTCCCAGCATTAAACTGTCCAGTGACTCCCCGCATTAAATTGTACAGTGACTCCCAGCATTAAACTGTACAGTGACTCCCGCATTAAATTGTACAGTGACTCCCATGCATTAAATTGTACAGTGACTCCCAGCATTAAACTGTACAGTGACTCCCAGCATTAAACTGTACAGTGACTCCCAGCATTAAACAGTACAGTGACTCCCAGCATTAAACTGTACAGTGACTCCCAGCATTAAACTGTACAGTGACTCCCAGCATTAAATTGTACAGTGACTCCCAGCATTAAATTGTACAGTGACTCCCAGCATTAAACTGTACAGTGACTCCCAGCATTAAACTGTACAGTGACTCCCAGCATTAAACTGTACAGTGACTCCCTGCATTAAATTGTACAGTGACTCCCAGCATTAAACTGTCCAGTGACTCCCAGCATTAAATTGTACAGTGACTCCCAGCATTAAACTGTACAGTGACTCCCTGCATTAAATTGTACAGTGACTCCCAGCATTAAATTGTACAGTGACTCCCAGCATTAAACTGTACAGTGACTCCCAGCATTAAACTGTACAGTGACTCCCTGCATTAAATTGTACAGTGACTCCCAGCATTAAATTGTACAGTGACTCCCAGCATTAAACAGTACAGTGACTCCCAGCATTAAACTGTACAGTGACTCCCTGCATTAAATTGTACAGTGACTCCCAGCATTAAACTGTACAGTGACTCCCAGCATTAAACTGTACAGTGACTCCCAGCATTAAACAGTACAGTGACTCCCAGCATTAAACTGTACAGTGACTCCCAGCATTAAACTGTACAGTGACTCCCAGCATTAAATTGTACAGTGACTCCCAGCATTAAATTGTACAGTGACTCCCAGCATTAAACTGTACAGTGACTCCCAGCATTAAACTGTACAGTGACTCCCAGCATTAAACTGTACAGTGACTCCCTGCATTAAATTGTACAGTGACTCCCTGCATTAAATTGTACAGTGACTCCCAGCATTAAACTGTACAGTGACTCCCAGCAATAAACTGTGCAGTGACTCCCAGCATTAAACTGTACAGGTTAGCCCACCTACATATAGGAATTTTAAATGTAAAGTGTTTGTTTCTTTTCCTACAGTCCCCGGTTACCTCAGTTCTCCCATGCCCCTTCAGATGGCCAGTTAGGTGACAAGTTCCCCTATAGAGGAGGCCCCACTGAAATAAGAAATAAACCTGCATATTGAGCAACAGAGCAAAGAGAAGGAATAGAGGGTTAATGTTGTGGAATGTGAATCAGGGGTGTCTATGTGAAGCAGAGGGCATGTTGGCAGCAGATTATTGCTGGGAGCCGCTTCATTGGTGTTTAAGACATATAGTGAGTGAGTATAGGGGGTATCGGCCCTTCTCTATATAATAGAATGAGCAGAGGTTCATCACAATGAAGAATAAATGTGGGTTTATAATACTGATATGAATCTGTTCCCTCCAGGTACCAATATGGACCGTTCCTGCACTCCCTCACCCCCCAACTCACCCAGTCTACAGAATGAGAGCTGTAACATTGCCCCACTCACCCCATCCCAGTCCCCGGTAAGGAACCTTTGTCTCAGATTACAATGTTAACCCTTTAATGCAGTGTTCCATAGTTCAGCCTCCTCCTATTCACCAGAATGGCTGCTGCGGGGGATGGGGCAGCATTTACACCAGGTCTAGAAACCCATAGTTACCAATCAGTTTGCTTTCACTCAAGTTGCTATTAAATGTGGTTGGTTGGCAGGGGTTACTAGACCTGGTGTTCATTTAGCAGCTTTTATTACACTTCCCCTTTATATTCAGTGCCCACAACTAACTCACGGGTCCCTTGTGTTCCAGAGGAGCGAACAGAGGTCAGTAAGAAGATCTCCATTTTTCGTGGTTGTTGCTATTGATTTTGGGACGACATCCAGCGGCTACGCCTTCAGTTTCTCTAAAGACCCGGAAGCCATTCACATGATGAGGTACAGTGTTGCCCCAGCTGGCCCTGGGGTTTGGCCTTATTAATCGGTCGGCTCTGCTACATACTGTAGTTAATTGGCAGTTGCCCATTCTAGCCAATTGGCAAACATCTTTGCTCTGTCTACAGCAATCAGGCTCATGAAAGCTAATTTCTGATTGGTTGCGATGGGTCGTTCCATTGAAGGAATTTGTCCAGGCAAAATAAAATAATCCAGATGTTTTAGCTTAGCAAAAGGCCTGGGTTTGTACTGAAAGGGGAGATTGGATTTAGTTAGCCAGGTGGAGTTTCTTGTTTGATCATGGGAAAGAGAGCAGCCCAGGTGCAGAAGCAACGGAGAATCAGAGCTCTGTGCCAGGGTAAGTACTGGGGGAATCCACTTACTTGGGGGGTAGCAGCTCCTACTTGTGCTAATGGACCTAGTGCCTTCTGCCCACAGTTCATTTACTGGTCAGCGATTCTGTAATGAATCCAGTAAATAAGAAAGAAGATTTAATATCTACCCTCCTCCCGAAGCATATGCAACTCATCTGTAGAGCAGTCCTTGTGATGTATCAGATTATAGCTCAGTGCGCTGTTCCTTTAAGGCTTTTATTGGGTAAAGCTGTAGCACATCTTTATTGGCTGCTGCACATTTTTGGCTTCAGAACGTTCCAGGGAAGGATCGTATCCCCCCAGAGCTGAATGTAGTTTCTCTGAGCGCTGCCAACTGTGAGGGAACCAGTGACTTGTGAGTGTGAGCCCCGGGCCCCAGGGACAGATCCGTTACAGTTTATTCCATTGTATTCCCAGAAAGAACTTGTTTAATCCTGAGCCCCCCCCATCTGCAGCCCCCATTGCTGTTCCTGTTATTTATAGAACATGAGACAGGAGGTTTTTCTATTTTATTTCTTAGCAACATCATGTGTCACTGGGCTCAGCAGAACCTCATCAGACCCACATGCTCGGCTCTCTAGGAGACATTCTCCAAATTTATGAGAAACAGAGATTTCCCACTTCTTCTATTGAACCATTAAATATCCCAACTCTGTATCTGCTCCACTCAGCTTAAGCTGGTTATACATGAGCCAATGTCAACTGCCAACTCAGACTGCCAATAGCAACTGCCAGTAGCTTAGTCACTCACATATAGGGGCCACCGATGCCCGGTATATGGGATATCAGGTCTTTATGGAAATAGTAAAATTGTTCTCTTGTCACTCAGGAAATGGGAAGGAGGAGATCCAGGAGTGGCCCACCAAAAAACTCCCACCAGCCTGCTGCTTACCCCCGATAAGGCCTTTCACAGCTTCGGATATACAGCCCGGGACTATTACCATGACCTGGACCCAGAAGAAGCCCGGGACTGGCTGTATTTTGAGAAGTTTAAGATGAAAATACACAGTACCAGTGTAAGTGGGTCTTCATTGGCCCCTCCCACCTATAATTTACCCACTCCGGTCCAAATATCTTTAAATTTCCCGTGGTGCTGGGGGGGGGGGTATAGAAGATGACACTATTCAGTCCCCTTTAGTTGAAGCTGAGGATTAGGTCTGTAAATGTTGGGCAGGAGAGAATCACAAATCCAAAGGTCTTTTATTAATCCAGGGAAACCCAACATGCAGCACCTTGTCCTTACTACAACTCCCAGCATCCCCCTCTCTGAACAATAAATGTGAATAATGCCCCATGAGGTCCCACCAATGACTTTGAGAAAAGGGGATGTTTGGCAGGAGATACAGTGAGGGTGATGCCCATCTTTCTAATGCATGGGGAGGAACAATGGTTAATGGAGTATTGGCTGGACTTCTGGGTAATGGTGCCCCCTGCAGGCAAAACAGAAACTTGATCCTGTGGGTTACACAAAAATCCTCCTAGAGATGGAGCAGGTATGAACATCCAGTGCAATCTGCCAATCTTCTGCCTCCTCTGTAGGATCTCACCATGAAAACAGAACTAGAGGCCGTCAACGGGAAGAAAGTCCAAGCGATGGTGGTGTTTGCGCATGCTCTACGCTTCTTCAAGGAGCACGCAGTGCAGGTAGGTGGTGATCAAGCCAATTCTTCCTTCTGTGGATAAGTTGCACCTGTGTATGTAGAAGTCACCTTTGTTTTCCAAATAGGAACTGAAAGACCAGTGCCCGGCCCTGAATGAGAAGGAGGCCATACGATGGGTCCTCACAGTGCCAGCCATCTGGAAACAGCCGGCCAAGCAGTTCATGAGAGAGGCTGCCTATCTGGTAGGACTTTCAGACGGGTACAACAGGGTATAGTACATGCCAATCTTTATAGGACCAAGTCTTTCATTCTCTCCCTCTCATGCTGATACCCACAGGCTGGTTTGGTGTCTCCAGAAAACCCTGAGCAGCTGTTAATTGCCCTGGAACCAGAAGCTGCCTCCATATACTGCCGAAAGCTCAGGCTCCACCAGCTCATTGATCTCAGCAGCAAGGCCATAATCAATGGCTACCCTTCTGATCGATCCATAGACTCCAGCTTCAGGCAAGGTAGGTGCCACCATTGAAGGCTAATGATGATTTTCATGTCTGTACCATAAAAAACAGCTTTCATGTTTATCCCATACCCTGAAACAAAGACCGTTAATACCCTAATCCTAAACCTAAGGTCTACGTCTTTATCTGTACTAGAGACCATCTTGGGTCTAATCATGTGGACTTGCGCCCAAATGCACAACCTACATCTTTACTCTACTGGACCCACTACCCAACTGACCTGCAGCCAACCTGACGCAGTATCCACCACCAAACCCAAAAAATAGAAGTGAAGACAGGTGCAAAGCAGAATGGGAGTCCGAGAAGCTTATCTGCTAGAAGTAGACCTGCACCCCACACACAACCATATATTTACCCACTCATACCAACTATGCCCACCTGAGGGCATCTGGAAGGCAGAGAAGCTGGTCGAAGACCAGTAGATCTGCAACTACCCTTCAAATGCCATACTGCAGTTACCCCTTTTCCAATACCTGCATTGCATTGTGGGTATATAATCTTTTGTGTCCTAAATCAAAAAAGGCTTCATCCCTAGAGCCTTTAATAAAATAAATCTGTGACCCTGGCACCTCCCTGTACACCCGAGTATCCATTCCCACACCCTAAGAGCCTCCATAACTATGTTCTAAGCCACAAGCCTTGGTCCTTGCCAACACTCTGACTGATGCTGTTACCCTGCAGATACCCTCCGCTGCCTGGGAAAGAGGCTATTAATGTTTTTGTTTAATAAAAGGGGCATTAGTGAAGCTCAGAACTAATCTGCTGACTGATTCCTTTGGTTCATTTCGCAGCGAGAGAGCAGCTCAGGCGGTCTCGGCACAGCAGAACTTTCCTGGTGGAGACGGGGATGGGAGAGCTGTGGTCAGAAATGGAGGCAGGTATGTCTCACCTACCCCAATGGATTCACACTCTATGGCCTTCTATGAACAGCCAATAAGGGCTTGCATTGCTTGCTACTTATAAGGACAACACTGCCACCTACAGATCAATTTGGTCAAGGATTTTGACGGAGCCTTTTCTCTCCTGGGAGCCTTTCTCCACCTAGTGGCCACATGCAGTATGAATATTATTCAGCAACAGTAGTACATTATTGATAAACAGTTATCAGACCAACTACAGATTGCATGAGCATATCACTATTTAAACCATCTTGTTTTTATTGCAGGTAAAACATGCACAACATGTCTCGGCACATTCGCCTTCATCAGGAGCATATGATGAAGGCGAAGTTGCCGAAACGCGTTGTGCATGTTTTACCTGCAATAAAAGCAAAAAGATGATTTGAATACATGACATACTCTCCGGGTTATTACTACTTTGAATGCTGCCATCCTGACATGTGGGGTTGCTACCTGTTGAGGAGTACTGTGATATGGTTTTGGAAATTCTGGGACAATCTGGGACATATCACTATCTACATCATACTAAAAAGTTCATGCCCATTGGACGTCTGTCTATCCAAGTGAAAGTCAAAGAATTGTTGCTCAAGTTACATAAAATGCTGTACATCCGAAACCCTACAGGACCTATAGTTAATTAGCGTTGTGGATTTCTAGCCAAAACAAAAATGCAACTTCTGGAATGTGTGGGAAGGTAAAAGGGAAGCAGATTTTAGGGAGTATCTCCTACTGTAAACAGAATGCTTCAGTACAGGTGTCCACTAAGCTTACACTCTACTATGTCTATAATTAAGAATGAATGCACCAGTGTTTGTATTCTGGGATGGAAACACCCCTGAGTATGTAGAGAACATGCACATAGATAGTTCCTTTATAAGAATCAAACCCAGCACTGCAACCTACACACTGGGCCACCATACTACCAAAAGTAACCGTAGCTGTGCTTGTTACCATAGTAACTCTAACTGTAAATGTTAACCAAGAACATTCCATCTTTCTTTTGGTTACAGGGGACCGTTACATTGTAGCTGACTGTGGAGGGGGCACGGTGGATCTGACAGTCCATCAGATTGAGCAGCCAAAGGGGACTCTGAAGGAACTCTACAAAGCTTCCGGTAAGCCTTCTGCACTGGGACTTCTATCTGGGTATGTTTATTGCATTTAGGCCATACCAATGCAGAATAGGAATTATAATCACATAAATCGTTGGCCCAGAGAGAATAGGAAATGGTGACCCCCGGTACTAGGATAATCCCCTCTAAACCTCTAACGACACAAAACATGCAAATATGAAATGTGCATCAGAGCTTTCTAGTAGCAGCTTGTCAGTTATATTAAATTACATTCCCCTATGTTGTTAGGCTGGGAGAAAAGCAAATAGGGATATATAAATCATTCAGTGGTGGGGGTTCAACTCTGGCTCCAGTTGTGCAGCACAGAATGAGCGGGGAACCCTATCTGTTTATTAACTAGAGCAGCCAGTAAGGTTACAGTGAGGTGGGATACATTCTCATAGGTACATAAAAGCTGCTAGGAAACCTCAAAACAAACAAGCCCCTCCGAGCACTTCTGCCATTTACTTTAATTCTTTTTCTAGTTTTTACACTACTAATATAATGAAACTGAAACAACAGCGACATCTGCTGGTTCAGTTCTGCCAGGTGGCCTGACAGTTGGGAGAAAACTTCAGAAGAAAAAGAAGAAACTCTTTGGATGTTGCTCTGCTTTGAAACATTTCTCTGGTCTTTTCTAAGCAACATCAGAAGACTGCTTTAGTTATTATAGAAACCCTTGGGGTTTGACTTTTGTACTAAATGCAATTATAATTAGTCTTGTGCTTAAAAGTTCTCTGTGTTGGTTTGAAAGGGGGTCCATATGGAGCCATTGGAGTGGACCTTGCCTTTGAGAAGATGCTGTGCCAGATATTTGGAGAAGACTTCATCCAAACCTTCAAAGTGAAACGTCCGGCAGCCTGGGTAGATTTAATGATCGCCTTCGAGGCTCGGAAGAGGACAGCAGCCCCGCAGAGATCCAACCATCTGAATATCTCTTTACCATTCTCCTTCATCGACTTCTACAGGAAGAACAAGGGGCAGAACGTGGAGACGGCCCTGAGAAAAAGCAGGTGATCTAGAACTTGCCTTGCATTAACTGTCTTGGTGTCCCTTGTCCATTCTAGACTTCCATCCACATACGGAACTAGTTTCAGGTCATAATGTTTTGTAATGTCATCTGCTGACCATCTAAAGTGGATATATGGAAATAAGGTAAGAAGGGAGGGAAATGATCTCAGAAACAGCTGGTGATCATAAAGTGCTCCCTATTCTACACCATGGACCCTCGTTAGAAACTCATTCCAAACGTGTTAGTATAAAATTACCAAAAGGAAATAAAAAGTTAAACACGTCCCTCATTTATTCCCTGGGAAGCCACTGACCAAGACTCTTCCTCTATGAAAATGGGAATCAATGTTCCTATTGATCTTAGTGGTTGATGTGTAATTATTTCTTGGTCTCCTCAAACACTTGTCTGCTCTGAAAGTCTCTGAATTAATTCTGATCCACTAGAGCAGCCCGTACAGCTCTGCAGCCTTAAATAATGATTGTGCTTGTACAGTAACGACAAGGAGAGAAGTTGTAACATGTATTGATGTAATTACTGCACCAACGTTCTTACTAATAAGGCTGGGGGTGGGGGTTTTGCTTGTAATGGGAACAATATTCTGCACATCCAGAATAATTCTCTAGATACACATATCAGAGGCTGCAACTTGGTAATAAAACAAGAGCAACTCCTGCACTAGATGCTGACCAGGAATGGTTATGCCTAATGCCACCATTTCTCTGACTTTGCACGCTGTGTTAGTTTGCTCATAGAAATATTTTGGCTTATTCTTCAAACAAAGTGGTCCTTCGGGGGCTGGAGGCAGGGCATTTGGTCTGGCCCTTAGCAATCCATCACATGTGTAGCTATGTATAAAGTTCTGCAATTAGTTGGACCCCTGTAACCTCTCAAGTTGTAGATGTGGTGACTCAGGTTGTGGTCAACCAGAGAACCTCATCTTAAGGGCCCACCAAATACATAACTGTCCCATGGGACCGCAATGTATTAGAGGTCAATGGTTATGTGCACATGCGATGGCTTGGTGGTGTTTGTGGACTAGAGTATGCCAAAAGCAGTATAAGGACAGGCTATAGTCGCTATGAGGATGGACAAGTCCTGGGTAGTGAGGCCTACTAGAACCAAGAACCACTATGATTTTTCTTGGTATCTCTAAAGGAAGTGTTTGACCCTGGAGCCAGAGATATATCTGGAGAAAAAAAATGTGAGGGAAATATGTGTTGTTCTGCCAGGAGGATAAGTGGGTCTGGAGAGCCTAAGACTGACCACTTCATATGACCCACAGGTCAACAATCACATGGTGTCCCTTGCATGACCATTTTTTATCTGACCCAATCAGTATCTGAACACACCCCAGTCAAACACAGAGAAAAGCCAAAAGACTGCCAACTTTATCAGTCTCTGGCTAATTGTCACTAGCAACAGACCTGGAAGTGATTTTCTGGAAGAATAAAGTTACCAGGTGCAGATGACAAGAATGTACAACTACTACTTTTAACCTCAATCCTTCAACTTTGTGTTACACTTTCAGGCCTTCAAGCATGTTGTCAGATTCTTTTCCATTATAGATAGATACTGTCATGAGGAGACACTTTATCTTTAATATTCTGGCCAGAGGAGGGCACTAGAGTCTATGCACAAGACTCATCAGAACCATCATGGCTGCTCCGATTGTTATCAATAAACATCAATATAAAAATCAATATGTCACTCGGTGCAGAATAATCTAAGCCAATGTGTTTTCATTAACATTAAAGGAATCATTCGTGACTATAAATCCTGACTATGAAATTACACAGTAAACAATATGATCTCTGTGGGGGGAACTCTTAACACCGACTTTTTTTCTTTTTTTGCTTTCTCAGTGTCAACTTTGTGAAATGGTCCTCCCAGGGCATGCTACGGATGTCTTCTGAGGCCATGAATGAACTGTTCCAGCCAACTATCCGTCAGATTGTCCAGCACATAGGTACTGTATATCTATCATCCTCATTTACTTACCCTTAAATGCACTCAGTATTACTTACAACTCAATTGAATAATAAAAAATTGCTGACTGTGGCCTGATTGGTTGCAGCCTATAGAACTGTTGCGGCAGCTGTGTAGTGTGATATTAGGAGACTTAATAATTGCATTTCCTCTAGTCCTAGAATCCATCTTTTTTTACAATGAATAAAGGTGAGGGAGGGATTAAATTATACTGTGAACCTAAGGGGGTGGGGAACTGTTCCAAAGAGCACAGACTGTCTTCAGTCTGTGTACTAAATAATACATTGATTTTTATTTCTGGAAGTTCTGATTGGGTTTAGGTACCTTTTTCTACATAAGCCCACTAAATGACTCAATGGGGGTGGTGGTGTAAGTTTTCCCTTTAATGCTGGGTATCACTGCACCATTTTAAGATAGGAATCACATTTAAATGCTGCAAGTCACTGTACATTGAATTTTGTGAGATTCTGTTTTATTTAATGCTGGGAGTCAATATACAGTTTAATGCTGGGAGTCACTGTACAGTTTAATGCTGGGAGTCACTGTACAGTTTAATGCTGGGAGTCACTGTACAGTTTAATGCTGGGAGTCACTGTACAGTTTAATGCTGGGAGTCACTGTACAGTTTAATGCTGGGAGTCACTGTTCTGTTGGGAGTCACTGTACAGTTTAATGCTGGGAGTCACTGTGACATTTAATTCTGGGAGTCACTGTACAGTTTAATGCTGGGAGTCACTGTACAGTTTAATGCTGGGAGTCACTGTACAGTTTAATGCTGGGAGTCACTGTACAGTTTAATGCTGGGAGTCACTGTACAGTTTAATGCTGGGAGTCACTGTACAGTTTAATGCTGGGAGTCACTGTGACATTTAATTCTGGGAGTCACTGTACAGTTTAATGCTGGGAGTCACTGTACTGTTTAATGCTGGGAGTCACTGTACTGTTTAATGCTGGGAGTCACTGTACAGTTTAATGCTGGGAGTCACTGTACAGTTTAATGCTGGGAGTCACTATACAGTTTAATGCTGGGAGTCACTGTGACATTTAATTCTGAGAGTCACTGTACAGTTTAATGCTGGGAGTCACTGTACAGTTTAATGCTGGGAGTCACTATACAGTTTAATGCTGGGAGTCACTGTACAGTTTAATGCTGGGAGTCACTGTACAGTTTAATGCTGGGAGTCACTGTACAGTTTAATGCTGGGAGTCACTGTACTGTTTAATGCTGGGAGTCACTGTACTGTTTAATGCTGGGAGTCACTGTGACATTTAATTCTGGGAGTCACTGTACAGTTTAATGCTGGGAGTCACTGTACAGTTTAATGCTGGGAGTCACTGTACAGTTTAATGCTGGGAGTCACTGTACAGTTTAATGCTGGGAGTCACTGTACAGTTTAATGCTGGGAGTCACTGTACAGTTTAATGCTGGGAGTCACTGTACAGTTTAATGCTGGGAGTCACTGTACTGTTTAATGCTGGGAGTCACTGTACAGTTTAATGCTGGGAGTCACTGTACTGTTTAATGCAGGGAGTCACTGTACAGTTTAATGCTGGGAGTCACTGTACAGTTTAATGCTGGGAGTCACTGTACAGTTTAATGCTGGGAGTCACTGTACAGTTTAATGCTGGGAGTCACTGTACAGTTTAATGCTGGGAGTCACTGTACAGTTTAATGCTGGGAGTCACTGTACTGTTTAATGCTGGGAGTCACTGTACAGTTTAATGCTGGGAGTCACTGTACTGTTTAATGCTGGGAGTCACTGTACAGTTTAATGCTGGGAGTCACTGTACTGTTTAATGCTGGGAGTCACTGTACAGTTTAATGCTGGGAGTCACTGTACAGTTTAATGCTGGGAGTCACTGTACTGTTTAATGCTGGGAGTCACTGTACAGTTTAATGCTGGGAGTCACTGTACAGTTTAATGCTGGGAGTCACTGTACAGTTTAATGCTGGGAGTCACTGTACTGTTTAATGCTGGGAGTCACTGTACAGTTTAATGCTGGGAGTCACTGTACAGTTTAATGCTGGGAGTCACTGTACTGTTTAATGCTGGGAGTCACTGTACTGTAACGTTGGGTGTCACTGTGCAGTTTAATGCTGGGAGTCAATATACAGTTTAATGCTGGGACTCAATATACAGTTTAATGCTGGGACTCAATATACAGTTTAATGCTGGGAGTCACTGTACATTTAATCTTGGGAGTTTCTGTGTCATTTACTGCTGGGGGTCATTGTACAGTTTAATGCTGATATAGCCCCCATATTGTATACTAAATACCATGAGTTATTATATTTGCTTCCTAGTAGGCACAATATAAGGGTTTGGCACCATTACAGATGTTCGTATTTGCCTTCACATTTATGGACGTCACCGTCTATGTTTTCAGGAGATTGTTGGGTGCTGATTGTTTCAGTATCCATATATAATAAATATCATCCCATAGATCGTTAATGCCAACACTTAATCTTTTGCTAAAAATGAATTTTAACTGGATAAAGTCAGAATAGTGCGAAACTCCATGTGAGAATATTCTCCTTGTCCATCTTCCTACTGTGGGTGTCTGAGCTGCATCCTTATACATAGTATATAGTAAGTTAGGTTGAAAAAAAGACACACATCCATCAAGTTCAACCTTTTAACTTTTTTTAAACTGCCTAACTGCCAGTTCATCCAGAGGAAGGCAAAAAAAAAAAACTCTTCTGAAGCCTCTTCAATTTGCCTCAGAGGGGGAAAAAATCCTTTGTTATCCTCATTGTTACCTGGAAACCTGAGCTTCTACCCAAGTCTTTATGTATAAATATATCATGATATACAGTTTATAATCTTCCAGAGTCATTATTTTAGACTTGTGTTTATAACATATATCTCTCCCTTAGATGACCTCATGAAGAAGCCAGAGGTGAAAGGCATCAAGTACCTCTTTCTGGTTGGTGGTTTTGCGGAGTCTCCCATGTTGCAGAACGCCGTCCAATCAGCTTTCAGCAATATCTGCCGGGTCATCATCCCTCAAGACGTTGGCCTCACCATACTGAAAGGAGCCGTCCTTTTTGGCCTTGATCCTACCATTGTCAGAGTAAGGCGTTCACCTCTCACCTATGGCGTTGGGGTCCTCAACAAGTTCGTAGAAGGAAAACATCCGCCGGATAAACTCCTTGTGAAAGAAGGGAAGAACTGGTGCACGGATATCTTCGATAAGTTTGTGTCTGTGGATCAGTCGGTGGCTCTGGGAGACATAGTCCAGCGGAGCTACTGCCCGGCCAGGAATGGTCAGCGCAAAATAATCATCAATATCTACTGCTCTTCAACAGATGAAGTGGTGTACATCACCGATCCTGGAGTCAGGAAGTGCGGCACCATTAACCTCGATCTGCCAGATATAAATGAGGCGAATGGGAAGACGGGGCGCCGGGAGATTAAAGCCAGCATGCAGTTTGGGGACACGGAAATCAAAGTAACAGCCATGGATGTCAAAAGCTCAAAGACTGTACGAGCTGCCATAGACTTCCTTTCCAACTGAGCAAAGACTTTACTTCTTTAGTTCTAGAGAGGTTGCAATAAAACCCTTGTGCCATTCCAGAAGACCATCCTGATGGACAACCATAGGAACCTTCCACCTTGGCAAGACAACGTACATACTGTAATTAGTTGACCCTGAAATAACTTCACCGTGGCATGATGTAAAACCACCACTGAGACATCTCCTATTATGTACAATGGAAGCCTTAACAGTACCAAAAAATTGTTAGATAAGGGATCAGTCATTCAGCCCTGATGCAAAAATGTCCTATCTGATGTTTGGTAACCATGAGTTTTCTCATAGACACCTTTTAATTCATTGTTCTTCATTATGGTCACTAGATAATGACGTTGTATTCAAATCTAATTATCAAGGCAACATACATGTTCAATTATCGAATAAATTATGATATTAGGTTGTGGGCCCAGCCTGAAGACCAGTTAGGGGGAGATTTGGGGTGAGTGCTTATTTGTGCCCTGGGTACCCCTGGAACTATAGCAGGGTGACTGTTACCCCAATTTTTCTATGTATCTGTAACCTTGTTATGAGCTAAGGGGGCCCAGTCTGAAGGTCAGTTAGGGGGAGATTTGGGGTGAGTGTTTATTTGTGCCCTGGGTACCCCTTGAACTATAGCAGGGTGACTGTTACCCCAATGTTTCTATATATCTGTAACCTTGTTATGAGCTAAGGGGACCCAGTCTGAAGGTCAGTTAGGGGGAGATTTGGGGTGAGTGTTTATTTGTACCCTGGAACTATAGCAGGGTGACTGTTACCCCAATGTTTCTATATATATGTAACCTTGTTATGAGCTAAGGAGGCCCAGCCCGAAGGCCCTTTAGGGGGAGAATTGGGGAAAATTCTTATTTGGGCCCTGGGTACCCCTGGAACTATAGCAGGGTGACTGTTACCCCAATATTTTTATATATCTGTAACCTTGTTATGAGCTAAGGGGGCCCTGCCTGAAGGCCAGTTAGGGGGAGATTTGGGTTGAGTGGTTGTGCCCTGGGTACCCCTGGAACTACTGCAGGGTGACTGTTACCCCAATATTTCTATATATCTGTAACTTTGTTATGAGCGAAGGGGGTCCAGCCTGAAGGTCAGTTAGGAGGAGATTTGGGTTGAGTGCTTATTTGTGCCCTGGGTACCCCTGGAACTATAGCAGGTTGACTGTTACCCCAATGTTTCTATATATCTGTAACCTTGTTATGAGCTAAGGGGGCCCTGCCTGAAGGCCAGTTAGGGGGAGATTTGGGTTGAGTGGTTATTTGTGCCCTGGGTACCCCTGGAACTATAGCAGGGTGACTGTTACCCCAATGTTTCTTCATAACTGTAACCTTGTTATGAGCTAAGGGGGCCCAGCCTGAAGGCAAATTCGGGTGCTTCTTTATTGCCTTGGATAGCCCCAAACCTACAGTAGAGTAAATGTTAACATCAGTGTTTCTATATATCAATAACCATATCTCAAACAAAGGGAAACGGGGACTTTTTTAAGCCAAAAGGAAGGATGAAACAAAGAATATCATGTTTTATAAAGCCCTTTAACTTTACAGGCATATTGAAAACTAGGAAATATCATCAGCCCAATAAATTTTGCCTCGTGGATTTTCAACTGGAACCCACCACTTGTGTTTGTGTGAGGAACTGTAACATATATATATATTTTTTGTAAATTCTCGAACATTCGTTATTATTTTACTAAAGTTAACCGGATTTCTGAAGTCTCACAATGCTGAATTTTTTTTCACACTTTTCTACTAAGAATATTTTATAAAAGAAATGTACTCAAATTTTATTTTTGTATTTCTAATCACAGTTATATTGTGTTTATTTGTACGGATAAAGCACAGTGTATGACTCGGAGTATAATAAACATATTATCAGGAGCTGCATTCTGTAATGGTATCATGGGGTTGGGCCAGAGTTAAACATATGGAGGCTAAGAGTTTTCTTGTAACACTGGGTCCCAATATAAGGTTAAATAAAATGAATTTGGGGTTATCCAACCTATGACCCTCAGCTTTAAGCTGTGATTGAGATGCTGGAAGTATCTGTTCCACAACTATACTGAAAATATTGAAGCCTGTGGACCTTCAGCTGTTGTTGAAATAAAACTACCATTGTGGGTTCTTGGAGAAATTTGCCAACTGAATGACTGCAGTTTGGACAACACCTTAGCTCTGCTATTGTACCCTACAGTCTCCATCTTGTGGTCATCTTGTTCTACTATCATCTGTTTTGCCCTCTTGTCCCACCACAGTCTTAATCTTGCCCTACTGTCTACATGTTGCTCTGCTTTCTTAATCTACCTCCACTGTCTCCATCTTGTCGTAATGTCATCATCTTGTCCTATTGACTCCATCTTGTCCTACTGTCTCCATCTTGTCGTAATGTCATCATCTTGTCCTATTGACTCCATCTTGTCCTACTGTCTCCATCTTGTCGTAATGTCATCATCTTGTCCTATTGGCTCCATCTTGTCCTACTGTCTCCATCTTGTCATAATGTCATCATCTTGTCCTATTGGCTCAATCTTGTTCTTCTGTCTCCATCTCACTCTACTGTCCCCAAATTGTAATACTGTCTCCATCTTGCCACCAGGACCAGACTGGACCCAGGCCTGCCCCCCGCCCTCTGAAAAGAAAGATTACTGTGTGTGCACATACGCACACAGGGGGAGTAAGTTTGGAAGTTGGGAGGGGGCCCCCAGTGGTTGCCAGGAGAACCCTAAGTGTTGCAGCCCCCATGGCCCCCAGTCTGATGCTGCTTGCTGCACTGTCCTTCTGTCCTTCTGTCTCCATCTTGACCCAATGTCTCTATTTTGCTCTGATTTCTCAATTTTCCACCACTGTTTTTATCTTTTCCTACTGTTTTCACCTATTATTGCCATCTTATCCTACAGTCTACATCTCGTGGGTCTGTTATTTTATTCTGCTATCATCTGTTTTGTCCTATTATCGTCTTGTTGTGATGCGGTCATCATACCCCTCTTTTGAATGTTGTGCTACTGTCTCCATCCAGTTCCACTGTCTCCACCTTGCCCTACTGTCCCACCTTGTACCTGGAACAGGTCATTTACATTTGGAGAAGGACAAGGGGCACCTACAGCACAACTCTTTGGTTATGGTACTAGGTATGGGATATGTTATCAGCACCTGGGGTTTTCTGGATAACGGCTCTGTCCATAATTTGGATCTTCATACCTTAAGTCTACTAGAAAATCATGTAAACATGAAATAAATCCAATAGGCTGGTTTTGCTTCCAATAAGGATTAATTATATCTTAGTTAGGATCAAGTACAAGCTACTTTTTTTTTTTTATACAGAAAATTTGGATTATTTGGATAAAATAGAGTCTTGGGGGTATATTTATCAAAGAGTGAAGTTAATAGTGAAATTCCGCAGCTCTCCCTTCATTTCTATGGGATTTTTATTGGCGTATTTATCAAAGGGTGAACTTTCACCCATCGATAAATACGCCTTTCAAAATCCAATAGAAATGAACTGAGAGCTGCGGAATTTCACTTTAGTGGTGGAACTTCACTCTTTGATAAATGTACCCCTATGGGAGACAGCATTCCTATAATTTGGAGCTTTCTGGATAACTGATCCCATACCAACTTCCAAGGGCCATACTGAGCACCTCCATGGATGACTTACTCTGAAACACACCTCTATCCTATAGAATACCTATAATGACGGCTGGAGCTGGGTGGCACCACTTGGATTGATGTTTTGAGCTCCTGGTAGAAGAAAATAGATCAGTGATCCCCAAGAAGTGACTCATGAGTTGCTCACTAACCCCATGGATGTTACACCCAGTGGCCTCAAAGCAGGTGCTTATTTTTGAATTCCTGGGTTTAATGCAAGTTTTAGTTACATAAAAACCTTGTCTATTGCCAGAGTCTCCTGTAAGTCCACATAGGGCACTACGGGAACTTCATGCTGGTGTTGCTTGTTGTGAATTTGGGTGCATGAAAATTGTTGTGCTTCAAAATTATTCGGATGCCGATTGACTTTAATGCATTTGAACAAAATAGGCTCCCCTATAAAAACTGTTGTGGGCGTCAAAATTGACGCGAGTCAAAATAATTTTGACGCTCATTGACTTCTATGCGTTTCACAAATTTTTCCGGCGTTGCAAAACGGGACAAATTCGCCCATCACTACTCATGGGTACAAAAAAAAAAGGTTGGAAACCCCTGGAATAGACGGATAGTCTCCTTTCTGCCACAAGGGGGCAATCTTTTAGCAAGGCCTGTGCTGCAACTGTCGTCTTTGTTGTTAACTCTTTATTGTACAGGGACAGAACTAGGGGTGTGCAGAAGAGACTCGTGTCTTTTGTGCCCAAGATTTCTGTCGTTCCCTGTTGTTTTACTATTATTATTATTTCTGCGAGACTGAGGAACAACTTGCCCCCCCCCTTCCAGCCAATCCGCCGCCGCATCACATTTTGTTTATCTGGAAAATATGAGTTTTTTGCCTCTAAATCACAAGCTGAAATGAGATCAGGTTCCCCGGTGCCTGTGGAGGGTTGTGACTTATTGCACCAGCGAGAGCCAATGGCAGCGCAGCGTCTGCAGCTCCTATTGATCGGTCTTTTCTCCCATAGAATAAAACATCACAGAGGAAAAAGAGACAAGAGCAGATAAATCACTTGTGAAAACCGCACAACGGCAACACATTGCCAGTAAATCTGAACGTTACAAAAAAACGTTACCCAAACGTGACTGTGCAGAGACGTGCGATTCCCTGGCCTGAACATTACATTATATTTTGTGTTCATTTGGGCGACAGTCAGGACCATTTGTGGCTGCCAAACCCTTTTCTGTTGTCAGAAGAAGTTAACCAACAAGGTTACTATTGGGTAGTCTCGTCCTCCATCTTTCCTTAGTAGAATTACATGGAGATACACAAACTGTCAGTATTTGGCTGAGGTTGATGGGAATGTTTAGAGGACGTGACAGTAATAACAGTTTGGCAAAGGGAGGAATATACTGGACACATTCACACATTACAAGCAATTAGCTTCATATTATATATATATATATATAAATATTTATACACACACACACAGTATAGGCCAGTCTCCCCGACATCTACTGTTTTGGGGGCCGCTGGTTGGCCCAGACTCCCGGCTTTCCTATTGGAGGAAGAGAGAAAATACTAAAGACAAAGTGTCCGTTGTGCAGAGAGACAGACAAATTGAGTGTGAAATATCTTCCCAGTGAGATCGTCCTGCAACTCCCCGCGCCTCTCGTTCCTATTATAATCGCTCCATCCATTTATCCTACGGGAGTCGTGGATTTCTCATCCCAGAAAGGCCCCTGGGAAGCCATATTTCCGAAAAAGGGGGAAATCCTCCCAAACAGAGTTCTTTAAAGAACACGTAATTGTAATCACTGCTCCAGTTTCATTACACAGTTTCCACACTATGTATAAAGGGAATTATTACTGAAACAGCGTCTGTTTGTCTGTCTCTTTCTATAGAAGCAGACGTTAGATAATACACACAGCCCTCCCGGCACTGGATATGGCAGAGAGCAGGGGTTTATAAGAGGAAAGGACTATACACTGTGTGTACTACAGACTTACACAATGGTGTATATAGTTATATCCCATGAGCATTAGTGTAAATAAGTTATTGCTGGAACATGTGCATATTAGTTGCCGAATTTACTTAAAATTCATATTTAAAGCAGGCAATGAAATGGCCTCTCAAACCAAAAGGAGGGAAGATGGGAGTTACAGTTTCATAATGGAAGAGAGAGTCCTAGGCCTTACCTGGATGCCTGGCACCCTATTGGCTGGACGCAGCTCGACATTCTTTGTGCAGAGGACTGTGAGCAATTCTCATACTGGATTAAGCAAAGATCTGATCGTATGAATCGAGGATTCGTACGATTTTTCTGACATTTTATGTCCGGCGGAGATCGGTCGTTTGGTCGGTCGGACAGGTTAAAAGATTTCTGTCGCCTGCCGATAATATCTCTGCGTGTATTTGGGATCGTACGATTTTCAGTGGGAGACTGTCACCAGCTTTGTCAGACATAACTATCGCACGATTGCTGAACATCGGCTGATCTGTTCTTTTACTACTTTATTTGATCTGATTGGTTAGTGGCAGGTCGGGAGATGGGAAAGTCCGATCGTACATTAATTCGTACAATCAGATCTTTGCGTCTGTGGCCAGTTTACCCCTAGTTGGGACAGTGTCTGTGGATAAGAATTCCCTTAAAAGGGTTTAGACAATAGCAGCTTAGACAAGACTGAAACTGCAAGTCTCAGCTGCACATTCATGGAATCTATGGAAGAAAAGCAAATAAAGTAAAAATAAAGTAGAACCAAGTCTGAACCATCTGTATTAGAAGTACTTAAACCACTCCCCCCCCCCATGTCCTCCATATTTTGGGAATACCGATAGTACCATTGAGAGTAATAAAGTACAACAGTACCATTGACAGTATTAAAGTACAACAGTCCCATTGAGAGTAATAAAGTACAACAGTCCCATTGAGAGTAATAAAGTACAACAGTTAACAGATACTCAGTAGCTGCACACTCAGCCAGTCCTACACACATTGCAGCACACAGGAGCATGTCACACGCAGGTATAGATAGAAATTGACAAAATAGAAATACAAGAGCACAGGACAGTTACACGAGTGCAAGCTGACGATGAGTAGGTGCAAGTCCAACACAAGGGTCCTGACCCCCCTCTTCTCCATCAGCCCCCAATCATGATGCCTCATTGCTAAATGCTAGAGAACGTAGGAGAGCCCCTACATTTCTCCAAAAGTGGTGGGACGTTGACCAACTAATCAAGGTAAGAGATTCCCATCTTTCTTTATGGCTGGGTCAGACTATTCTTGTTGGACGCAGAGTTCCGTGGGAAACCTTTGGCCTCTAGTCGAATCCATGCCAGTCGCTCTGCTCAGAATCATACTCCAGCTCAGTGCCGATGCATCGGACTCCTTCCAGCAACATCGGGGTCCCATGGTGTCGATCTGCAAGAACAAAGAGGGCCATGGTTGGCTTATTAGAGGTACATCTACCA
Source organism: Xenopus laevis (assembly GCF_017654675.1). NCBI lineage: Eukaryota > Metazoa > Chordata > Amphibia > Anura > Pipidae > Xenopus > Xenopus laevis. The sequence goes on from NC_054371.1 coordinate 10,969,428, forward strand.
GAATGGAAACAATGACTAGACTAGGGAACCCAACAATCAGCTCATTGGAGGGAGGACCTACTCCAAGTACAGCAAGAGTATAACCAACCCCCCCAATTAGTATTTCAAGGTTCTTCAGTATAACACAAACTACCAGCATATCTCTGAGATAATTGAGGAACACAAGAGTTAGAACATAATTTGAGTGATACTAGACATATTGTTATCGGCCAGTTATCTATTGGGCATTCTGGATGAAGGTCACATTGTCAGTTTGTCACCTTGATGTGGTCCTCTCCCAATGGATATTTCAAGGCTCCTTAAGGACAGAGACACACGTGGAGATTTGGGGAGATTCGGACAAACCTCTTCTTGAGGGCTACTAATCTCCCAGAACTCAAGGCCAAAAGAATGGACGGCACTCTGTTCAAGGAGGTAGCAAGTTTATTGCAGGCTCCTACAAGGATCTCACGCCCTACGCGTCATAGGTTCATAGGTTAGTTGCCTATGATTTAGAGATTTTATCCCAAAACGCGTAGGGCATGAGATCCTTGTAGGAGCCTGCAATAAACCTGCTACCTTGAGTGCCGTCCATTCTTTTGGCCTTGAACTGACACTAAGCGGTGGGGACGCGCGGACTGAGCACCTAACAAGGAGGGAATGGAGCAGCCAATGGGAGGGTGAACTTGGAGCAGTCTATTTGTTTTGAAAAATCTCCCCGAATGGCCTTCCTGCCGGGATGGCACTTTGAGTGCTTTGTTTTCCAAAGTCGCCTCACGAGGAAATTAAGCAGTTTGAGTGCCATACCGCCGGCAATTTTCATTCTATCCGGCGAGAAGACAGTTTGCGGAGATTATTCGCCCCAAAGATGAGATTTGTCGCCGGGTGACTAATTTTCCCGAATCTGCCCGGGAGTCTCTACCCAATTGTTGTCCCAGTGGCCAGATAACTGGATTATCCCAATTTGGCCAAACTCATTGATGGCCAAACCTGACAAAGATCTGCTTGTTTGGTGACTATTGCCAAAAGATTCAATCTCACAGTGTGCCCAGCTTTAGGGTCAGGGTACACCGGCAGATTTGGGGAGATAAGTCGCCCGGCAACAAATCCCCTCTTCTTCGGGGCAACTAATCTCCCCGAACTGCTTCCCCTGCCTTCCCGCTGGTGATTTACATTTTAAATCGGAGCGATTTGTTTTCCGAAGTCGCTCGAAGTTGCCTCACGAGGCAACTTCAGGGCGACTTCAGAAAACTAATCGCTCAGAGTGCCATCCCGCTGGCGATTTACATTTTTGTGAAGTTAGTGAGCAATCATACATCTTACAAATTTTTGGCTGACGTCTGTCAGAAAATTAATCGACCAGGTTAAAAAAAATCTTTATGGGTCCCAGTGCAACCTATCTACGTTTGCAGGGCCAAGCAGGCAGCTACTCTTCCGTTTTGCTGGCAATATCGCCTGAAATGGTCTTTTTAGTTGATGGCACATCGTACAGTTAAACCATCGTTTCGAGATAATCATGGTCTCACGATAACGAAAAGATCTTTTAAAGTTCTTTACATCTATGGGCAGCGGTTGTACGTGACATTATGTGGATGTTGTTTCATGGAGTTTAAAGCGGATACAACACATATGTCTGTGCGGAGCAGGAGGGGAGATGAAAATCATTCCGTTGATCTTTACTCAGTTAAACATTGACGTAAATATCAATGGGGGGGAGGAACGACGCAGGAGACTCATTTCCATAGAGTTCAGGTCGTGACTGATAAACGTTCCCTATAGCGAAAGCCATAATCACCCTCCTCTGTGCGTCTTATTTATAACCATAAGGCTCAGACCCCACTAGGGCCAAGCGTCAATAGTCCTTGAGGTTTAACCTTGGCTTCTATATGTTGTGTGTACTGGCAAACAGAGAGTTAAATTTATATTGGGGCAGCTTATTCTTATTTATTAACACTGGGCACATTTGCACCTGGGCAGTAATCGGTTAAAAATGTGTGCATTTCAAAAACATACGTTTTTTGTGGGGTCAACTTACTGTTCGGAGCATTCTTGGCCTTCAAGAGTTCGTTAAATTTAGGAATTACCCCAAAAAAAAAAACCAATCCAACAGTACAAAGAGTAAGAGAAAGCTCTGGCCGTGAAAGGGTTAAACCCTCGCAGGAGCAGCAGGTGGTGTGTTCTCTTCAGATGTAAGTGTTAATTATTCTTATATGGAAAGTCTACATGAAGGGGCAGCACATCTCTATCTGAAACGAGCAGGACTCATCAAGCTCGGCGCTAATTAATTTGCTGTTAAGGAACGTCTCTGATCCGCATCCAGATGGACAGATGTGACGGAAGCAAAACACTGGCACGGAAATCGCTCTCCCCCGGTCCAACAAAATGAGCCTGTGGAGGGGCCTGTCATAAGGATACGCCTGGTGTCTCATGGGAGAAGAGCTCAAGTCTCTCCAACAATGTGATTTACAGTTCTGCAACAAGCACAGTCTCCTGGGTCCAAGAGCAGTAAAATAAAGGTATTACCCTCTGTCTCTGCACAAGAGTCCAGTATTGATTGTCTGACTTACCCTTTATTCTCTTACTTTATGCTCCTGGGCTGCTCTTTTCCCCAATGGCTACACCGATCCCAAATAAGAGGCCACTGAGGTCAATGTACTGGGGAAACTACAGTCATGTTTTGGCAAAAACTGTCCCCACAGCCGACCATGGGAAGGAGAGCAGCTCATGGAAAGGTAACAGAGAATCCAGAGTTCTGTTCTTGGGAAATGGGGGTTAATCAATTCTCCGTTAGGGGTTCCTAACAAAATGGGCCTCAGTTTTAACCCAACATGGACTATTCCCCTGCATTCCCTATAGCGCAGTCTCATACTCACTGACTGCCAGCTGACAGTTGTCTTATCCCCAGCTGCCTGTTAGAATTGTTTAGCTGCAAATGCTGAATCACTCTCTCTGACAATCCTTATAATCTTTCACTTCTCCTTAAATACCATCCATCAGGCAAGAGAGATCATCTCTAGTCCTTTAAATACAGAGATATTTAAATATCATTTATAGGACAAACCCACCGTCTTTCACAGCTCTGGAACCAGGGAACAGCTGAACCCACTCATTGCTCCCCTTTACCTGCCCCAATCAAGTGGCCCTTCCCCAGTCAGGAGGGAGAGATTTGTGCCCTGGGTACCCCTGGAACTATAGCAGGGTGACACCCCAATGTTTCTATATATCTGTAACCTTGTTATGAGCTAAGGGGGCCCAGTCTGAAGGTCAGTTAGGGGGAGATTTGGGGTGAGTGCTTATTTGTGTGTTGGGTAACCCTGGAACTATAGCAGGGTGACTGTTACCCCAATGTTTCTATATATCTGTAACCTTGTTATGAGCTAAGGGGCCCAGTCTGAAGGCCAGTTAGGGGGAGATTTGGGGAGAGTGTTTATTTGTACCCTGGGTACCCCTGGAACTATAGCAGGGTGACACCCCAATGTTTCTATATATCTGTAACCTTGTTATGAGCTAAGGGGGCCCAGTCTGAAGGCCAGTTAGGGAGAGATTTGGGGTGAGTACTTATTTGTACCCTGGGTACCCCTGGAACTATAACAGGGTGACACCCCAATGTTTCTATATATCTGTAACATTGTTATGAGCTAAGAGGACCCATTATTTTTCTCAAATTTGTACAGGAAAGTTGAGGATGGGATTTGGTTCAGTATTAGTAAAAGCCTTTTATAGTTCATCGTTTTTGACCAAATTTGGAAATAATGGATTTAATGCTCCCCTAATACAGAACAGTTGCTCTTTACTAAATTCGGAGCTTTCAAAGCCACGCTGAGAGTCAGTGATGGGCCGACAGGTATTTATGAGACTGGACTGAATGGATCCCCGAGGTTGGCAGAGGCTGAACCGTTACCTGGAGGAAGACGACGGCTCACTAAGTGGAGAGCATTAGATTTGATTACGTTGGCTGCTAAAAGCCTGGAGGAGATTGTCAGAGCTGATTATAGACATTAATGAGTCGAATACAAAGACGGACATTAGGAATTATACTGGCGGCACTCGGAACATCTTGTTCTGGGTCAGGGCTACAGCCATTAATATTTATACAGAAGTGCTAGAACAGTCACGTTTCAGGCATTTCGTCCGCAGGTTAAGGGATTTAATTCCTCTGCATGACATTTAGTGCCGCTCGGTGTCAGGACTCACAAATGTCATTAATAATCAGAAGGAACAGGATGGACAGCAGGACATGGATAGAATGGGGACATTCATGTTGTACAACTCCCACCCGAGTCTTGTGCATCTAATATCTCATTTCTATGCAGTTTTTAGGTTCTCCCGATCTCTACACGAGACTCATCCCACACTCCAATACATCAGTGTGACACGTACATTAGATTGTAAGCTCTGCTGAGACAGGGAAGCATAATCTTAGACACTATATATAAAGGACAATCATATTATTCGGGTGTATCCTGACTTACTGGTGTTCGGTCAATAAAATTCACAGGTTTAATAATATGGATCTCCATTTGTAATTCCTTAAAGGAGAACTAAACCCTGAAAATGAATGTGGCTAAAAATGTCATATTTTATATAGTGAACTTATTGCACGAGGCTAAAGTTTGAGCTTGTCAATAGCAGCAATGATCCAGGACTTCAAACTTGTCACAGGGGGTCACCATCTTGGAAAGTGTCTGTGACACTCACATGCTCAGTGGGCTCTGATTGGCTGTTGAGAAGCTAAGCTTAGGGCTCGTCACTAATTATCCAGCAGAAAATGAGCTTCCCTGGCTGTAATATAAGCTGATGCTACAGGTTTGCTGATTATTCAATTCTGATGCTAATTGCACTGGTTTCTGTGCTGCCATGTAGTAATTATGTGTATTAATTACTAATCAGCCTTATATTGTGACATTTCTATTCTATGTGTACTGTATATTGTGAGTGGGTCCCTAAGCTCAGTAAGTGACAGCAGCACAGAGCATGTGCAGTGAATCAGCAGAAAAGAAGATGGGGAGCTACTGGGGTATCTTTGGAGACACAGATCTTTACTGCTAAAGGGCTGTGGTTGCCTTGGGCTGGTACAGAAGCACAAAACATCATGTACATCATTTCTAGCTACTTCTTTAGTTAGGCTTTAGTTCTCCTTTAATCACCATTATAAGATGAAATGAAGAAAACCCCATAAGAATTGGGCAGCGGGTGAGGACAGGAGGATTGCGAGGGCCGGTGAGTGGGTAGGAAAGGTCTGATCTGAACAGAAGGAAGAGACTGAAGCAGCCGGGAATGCTACAAAACAACGTCACAGAGGCTTTGCTGTTATAAATGCTTTTTAATCTCCTTTTCATTAAGGCACATTCCTGGGGGGCAAAATCCTAATTAAACCGAGAAGCTTTGGATAAAATAGCGGCGGCTTCTCTGTGGAAATATTCTCAGGCACGATGCTTATTACAACCATAAACAAGTCATGTCAACAGTTTATGCTTTTAAAGGCCAACTTAACCGCTCATATACTCACTTTATTCTATGAGACTACATAGAACTGAGCAACGCAACTGGCAGGAGGTGCAAATCTAACTGTATTAAATCTCCCAGCTTAAAGCAGTGCTGTCCAAGTTCTGTGGTACCGAGGGCCAAAATTTTACTGGCCTATGTGGTGGAGGGCCGATAATGGAAGTCAGTCTGTGTTGGCCACTCCTCTTTTAAACCACACCCACTGTAAACCACACCCATTTTACCAAAAGAAGTTTTAAGATCATATCCACATTAACGGTGGCAGCACACACAGTGGGAGGGAGGGAAGGCAGAAGAGAGCAGGAGACAGGGAAAGCTCTAATATGTACTACATACAGTGACACAGTGCTGGGGCCCCATTAGTATTTTGTATAAAGTGTGAACAGGAGAACAATGTGGCAGTTTCAGTCTGGGTCTCAGGTAGAACAGTACAGGGGCTTTAGGATATAAACAATAGAGGGGTCTCAGGTAGAACAGTACAGGGGCTTAGGATATAAACAATAGAGGGGTCTCAGGTAGAACAGTACAGGGGCTTTAGGATATAAACAATAGAGGGGTCTCAGGTAGAACAGTACAGGGGCTTTAGGGTATAAACAATAGAGGGGTCTCAGGTAGAACAGTACAGGGGCTTTAGGATATAAAACAATAGAGGGGTCTCAGGTAGAACAGTACAGGGGCTTTAGGATATAAACAATAGAGGGGTCTCAGGTAGAACAGTACAGGGGCTTTAGGGTATAAACAATAGAGGGGTCTCAGGTAGAACAGTACAGGGGCTTTAGGATATAAACAATAGAGGGGTCTCAGGTAGAACAGTACAGGGGCTTTAGGATATAAACAATAGAGGGGTCTCAGGTAGAACAGTACAGGGGCTTTAGGGTATAAACAATAGAGGGGTCTCAGGTAGAACAGTACAGGGGCTTTAGGATATAAACAATAGAGGGGTCTCAGGTAGAACAGTACAGGGGCTTTAGGGTATAAACAATAGAGGGGTCTCAGGTAGAACAGTACAGGGCTTTAGGGTATAAACAATAGAGGGGTCTCAGGTAGAACAGTACAGGGGCTTTAGGATATAAACAATAGAGGGGTCTCAGTAGAACAGTACAGGGGCTTTAGGATATAAACAATAGAGGGGTCTCAGGTAGAACAGTACAGGGGCTTTAGGATATAAACAATAGAGGGGTCTCAGGTAGAACAGTACAGGGGCTTTAGGGTATAAACAATAGAGGGGTCTCAGGTAGAACAGTACAGGGGCTTTAGGGTATAAACAATAGAGGGGTCTCAGGTAGAAACAGTACAGGGGCTTTAGGATATAAACAATAGAGGGGTCTCAGGTAGAACAGTACAGGGGCTTTAGGGTATAAACAATAGAGGGGTCTCAGGTAGAACAGTACAGGGGCTTTAGGATATAAACAATAGAGGGGTCTCAGGTAGAACAGTACAGGGGCTTTAGGATATAAACAATAGAGGGGTCTCAGGTAGAACAGTACAGGGGCTTTAGGGTATAAACAATAGAGGGGTCTCAGGTAGAACAGTACAGGGGCTTTAGGATATAACAATAGAGGGGTCTCAGGTAGAACAGTACAGGGCTTTAGGGTATAAACAATAGAGGGGTCTCAGGTAGAACAGTACAGGGGCTTTAGGATATAAACAATAGAGGGGTCTCAGGTAGAACAGTACAGGGGCTTTTAGGATATAACAATAGAGGGGTCTCAGGTAGAACAGTACAGGGGCTTTAGGATATAAACAATAGAGGGGTCTCAGGTAGAACAGTACAGGGGCTTTAGGTATAAACAATAGAGGGGTCTCAGGTAGAACAGTACAGGGGCTTTAGGGTATAAACAATAGAGGGGTCTCAGGTAGAACAGTACAGGGGCTTTAGGATATAAACAATAGAGGGGTCTCAGGTAGAACAGTACAGGGGCTTTAGGATATAAACAATAGAGGGGTCTCAGGTAGAACAGTACAGGGGCTTTTAGGGTATAAACAATAGAGGGGTCTCAGGTAGAACAGTACAGGGGCTTTAGGATATAAACAATAGAGGGGTCTCAGGTAGAACAGTACAGGGGCTTTAGGATATAAACAATAGAGGTGTCACAAGTGTGAACAATACAGGGGGATCACAGGTGTGAACAATACAGGGGATTAGTCTGAATTCGAGGTTTAGACAATGCAGGGGCCAGTTTAAAAAAAAAAGTGAAACTTTTTAAATCTTACAGATGGTAAACAGACAGCATCTGGGGGGCCACAGAAGCAGGCCACCAGTTGGACAGCCCTGCCTTAAAGGGGTGGTTCACCTTTAAAGGAAAACTATACCCCCAAAATGAATATTTGAGCAACAGAGAGTTTATATTTAAAGTGACATTAAAGAATCTTACCAAACTGAAATATATATATGTAAATATTGTCATTTTACATTTCTTGCCTTGAACCACCACAGTGGCGGAACTACCGGGGGAGCAGGGGGTGGGAGCGGGCCAGGGCCCGCACCCCCTCAGGGCCCCCCGGCAGTCCGCACATCGATGTGCGGCGCATATTCCCGGCCAGTTTCCGGAGGGGGGCGGGGCTGCGCGTCCTGCGCCAGGGCCCGCCCCCCTCTAGTTACGCTTCTGAACCACCATTTCATGATGGTCTGTGTGCTGCCTCAGAGATCTCCTGACCAGAAATACTACAGCTCTAACTGTAACAGGAAGAGATCACCTGACCAGAAATACTGCAGCTCTAACTGTAACAGGAAGAAGAGTTAAAGCAAAAGACACAACTCTGTCTGTTAATTGGCTCATGTGACCTAACATGTATGGTTTGTTGATATGTTTGTGTGCACCATATTTACATGAAGCAGGGTTTTACATATGAGCTGTTTTATGCAATCTTTCTATTCAGGCCTCTCCTATTCATCTTCCAGTCTCTTCATCATATTAATGCATGGTTGCTAGGGTAACTTGGACCCTAGCGACCTGACAGCTGAAACTGCAAACTGGAGAGCTGCTGAATAAAAAGCTAAATAAGTAAAAAACCACAAATAATAAAAAATGAAAACTAATTGCAAATGGTCTCAGAATATCCCTCTCTACATCATACTAACATTTAATTTAAAGGTGAACAAACCCTTTAACATGCAAATGAAATGTATTACATCCCAAAGCCTCTGCACCCGAGTGCCGACCTCCCCCCCCCACCAAAATTCCTCTGTGACCAAGAGCTGACAGTCCAGAACTAAAGAAACGGGAAGAGACACTGCAGAAGATAAGCAACAACCCTGCCATGCAACGGTGCATTTCCAGCACAGGGATGTGAGGGGACAGGTTCAGTGAAATGAAGCTCTTGGGTAAATTTCGAATGTACAACTGCCACCCATGTGATTTCTTCTACGTACTCCTGTATAAACAACCCCATGCCCAACCTTCTGAATCCCCTTTCTCCCACGTACCTCAATCTGTTGCTGATATAAAGACACTGATTGCGTCTGTTTTACATGTCCTGGGACAAATACACCACTAACTGCTCCTTCCCGTGGCACATTTACTATTTCAGGGGCCAATTTACTTACATTTTCCTATTATTCCAGATGATATTTAGAAAACACAACAAGAAACAAAACTTTTTTTCCTATCAAGTAAATGACTGCCATTAAAGAAACCTTTCCTGTGGCCCTTGAACCATTTTTATTGAAAAGGGGCCCCATGCTCTGCCCAACACAGACAGGGGGCAAATAAGGGATAAAAGGAGCTCTTGTCTGTGTATAATGGGGGGGGGGTGCATAAACAGAACACACCGGAGCAGAACTCAATTTAATGGGGTCACAAATCCGGTTTCTATTTCTCACTGAGCTGCAGGAAGGGCCACACACTGACTGCCACCTATCAGACGTGTTAGAGTCAGTGCCAGGCAGAGGATTAAAATTAAAGTGTCAGTTTCTGTGTTCCTGCCCCTGTTAAAGGGAAAATTGAGGGAGATACAGGGTGCACATACTTTATATAATGTGGACAGTCTGGAAGACTAAAATGACCACAAGATTCTTGTGTTAACCCTTAAATGGAATCTGTAGGGGGGTGATAAGCCGTGTAACCACCTTGTTATGTACTGCAGGTGCCAACTCTGAGGTTACCTCTGAGGTTACCAAAACGCCCGCCCCCCCTCTTGCTTCTGTCATGGAAAAATACCCCACCCTGACATGTTGGTATGACCGGCTGCTCATGCAAAACTCAGTGCTCCAATGCTGTGCCAAACAAGCTGATTGGAGAAAGACTGGAGATCTCAACCAATCGTCTGACAGTCAGTAACACAAACACTGCAGTTGATACTGGATGAAGATCACCTCAGCCAATCAGGTTCCAGTCAGTAGCACTGCAGAGCGGGGAGGAGCTTCACTCTCTATAATGATGGCAGGAGGTGTCGGCCTATCAGCTGGTTGTCAGTAACAGCATTAATTCACTGGAAATACATTGACTGCAATAGAGAGCAGAGACATGTAGGGGCCCACAATGGACTCAATCATGAAAATGAAAACCCCACAGAGGTATTGCATGTTTAAAACGCCAGCGCCCCTGATCCAAAACAGAACTGGGGGTAGAATTAGGAGGCTCCAGCGTGGCCAACTATAAAGGCTTAATCACCTGCTGGGGGTGGGGCTCGGTTAGTTTGCGTTCGATTATGACAGTAGGAAATCTTAAAGTGGACCTGTCACCTACACATAAAAAGCTGCATAATGAAAGTCCTTTGCAAATAAAATATGAAACCCCCAAATTTGTTTTCATTAAAACATCCATACCTGTTATAAAGGTGTTTAAATATCTAAACTGTCAATCAAATATTACCTGCCCCGCCTCTATGCCCATGGCAGTCAATTACTTTCACTTTCCATTCAGCACTTCCTACATGTCACTGCTCTCCCCACATTCCCCCTTCCCTCCTCAGGCTCTATAATTGTGTAGGGCACTGCACATGGACATTAGGTCTCTCATTCTGGTGTTTACACAAGATTCTGGGGTGATACACAATTTCCCTTAATAACCGTGTCCACAAAATGGCTGCTGCCTGCTGGCTGTGATTGTATAATTCCAAGACAGAAGGAAACAAAATGTAAATAATAAATACAGTGTAAGTAAAGTTTATTTTGCTCAACTAACATGATAGAAAAGTATTTGAAATTATTTCTTAGGGTGACAGGTCCCCTTTAAACCGATTTATTGTTGCTGCTACAATGTGCGGTCACGTTACAGTATCAGTGTAATTCTATTAGTGCTCCAGGAACCGCGTGCGGGATCGGCTTCTCATTCATATTAAACACATTATTGTTTAGACCATGAAATATGATGATCCTGCCGAGGGGTTAAGCAACAGGGACGGTTATTTAAGAGTGGCAGCTCAGAAGCAACATATTGGCAGGGTTAAACTGCTACTATCAGGAAAACAAGAAATGTGACCTGGATCAGAGCAGCATTCAGAGACATGTTTTCTTTTGAATTCAAGTATCACACAAGTCCCGCCCACATCGGCACTTACCCAGCACTCTTGCATGAACCACCACTTTAATGACGGCTTTATCGTTGGTTTCACTCGCCAACATCATCTCTTCCTTCAGGACCCCCTCTTTATGTGCAGTGTACTCACACTTAATGCTGTGTCCTGGGGAGAAAGGGCAAACACCACTCATTAGACTCACAGCAACATGTAGTCATGCGCCAGCCTCATAGTTCAACTACAATTTCCAGCAAGCTCTACTACTACTACTACAGAGAGATCCCATAAAACTATGGCAGCATAGGTATTCCCTGTACTAAGCACAATTCAGCAGGAACAGTCCCTAAGTTTGCTCATAGTCTGTACAGAGAGATCCCATAAAACTATGGCAGCATAGGTATTCCTCTGTACTAAGCACAATTCAGCAGGAACAGTCCCCTAAGTTTGCTCATAGTCTGTACAGAGAGATCCCATAAAACTATGGCAGCATAGGTATTCCTCTGTACTAAGCACAATTCAGCAGGAACAGTCCCCTAAGTTTGCTCATAGTCTGTACAGAGAGATCCCATAAAACTATGGCAGTATAGGTATTCCCTGTACTAAGCACAATTCAGCAGGAACAGTCCCTAAGTTTGCTCATAGTCTGTACAGAGAGATCCCATAAAACTATGGCAGCATAGGTATTCCCCTGTACTAAGTACAATTCAGCATGAACAGTCCCCTAAGTTTGTTCATAGTCTGTACAGAGAGATCCCATAAAACTATGGCAGCATAGGTATCCCCTGTACTAAGCACAATTCAGCAGGAACAGTCCCTAAGTTTGCTCATAGTCTGTACAGAGAGATCCCATAAATCTATGGCCGCATAGATATTCCCTGTACTAAGCACAATTCAGCAGGAACAGTCCCCTAAGTTTGCTCATAGTCTGTACAGAGAGATCCCATAAAACTATGGCAGCATAGGTATCCCCTGTACTAAGCACAATTCAGCAGGAACAGTCCCCTAAGTTTGCTCATAGTCTGTACAGAGAGATCCCATATAACAGTCACAGCCCATTGAGCTTACAGCCCATTCCAACGCGGGGCTCAAGGAAAATTATTTTTTTTTAGAGATGAATTGAAGATTGTTCTCTTAACTGACCTTCTGTACTGTATTTGTATTGTATTAGGATATCACAAGGAGACCATGAGCAGACTTTGATTACTTAATAATAAGTAAAAAAAAATAAATAAAAAACAATCATTATCCAGAGCATAAAGCCGATTTCGGAATTATTCTGAGATTTCTGCTGAATGCTGGCGCTAATTGCTCACTCTGGGAGCCGGTGACTAATGGCTTTGTTGTGCGCAATGAATAGATCTTTCTGTTCGTTAATTCATTTTAAGTGTTTCAGATCAGGTGATTAATTGCCATCATTAGAGGTAAGTCCTTTCAGCTACTATTTAAACGAATACGGCCTCGTTATGATCAGCGCCCGAACAATATCTCATATACACTATGGGTTGCGCCCAATGGCGAAATACCTGAAATTACTGCCCAAGAACATGCCAGCGAGCGCTAATGGGAATCACATGACGGGCCGCAACAGCGAATGTAAATGGGTCCTGCATTAGACTATTTACAATTTAATGACAACCCCTAAATCCATGAGGCAGCAATGAAATGTGGGGAAGTGCCTTTATATGAACATTAAGGGTGAAATTTATCAAGGGTTGAATTTTTTTTATGGTAAAAACAGTCAAATTTGACTAGGGAGTTATCCAAATTCGACTACAGTTTTTTTTTTGTTTGTTTTTTTTAAAAAAAAAAAAAATCTAAATAGATTCGAGACTTATCATACTGTGGCCCTTTAAGAATTCAACTATGCGCCACTTAAAACCAGCAGAATTACGGTTTAAGTCAATGGGAGAAGTCCGGGGATCAATTTGGGAGTAGTTTGCAGCCTTCCTGACATTGAATCGAGTTTGATCTAATTTGCTTTAAATTTCGGGTCGTTTAAATTCGTCCAAGTTAAAAAAAAAAATTTGACTTTATTAATAAATTTCGAATTTATGGGAGTTTTTTAAAAAAACAAAAAAAACAAAAAAAAAAAAAAAAAAAAAAAAAACTTACATGAATTCGAAATTTGACCCTTGATAAATGTGCCTCTAAGTATGTGGTACAGGAATCCCGAAACTTTTTTTACCGGTGAGCAACATTCAGATGTACAAAGAGTTGGGGAGCAACAAATAATGGCAGCGATTGCCTATTTGGTAGCCCCTATCTGGACTGGCAACCTACAGACGACTGTTTGGCAATACACCTGTTTTTTATGCAACCAAAACTGGCCTCCAAGCCTGGAATTCAAAAACAAGCTCCTGCTTTAAGGCCACCAAAAGCAAAATCCACGGGGTTGGTAAGCAATATGTTACTCACGAGCTACTGGTTGGGGGACCACTAATTAGTAGGTGAACAAATGATCTAAGGAATGGGGAGAATGTGCAGAATGGCCTCTCGCTCTTCATGCCTTTCCAACTCATGGGGGTACATCTAGATGTGTGGCCAAAAGACAAGTGACATGGTTGGTTGGCTCAAAGTTCAAAGCAACTGCTTGATCATCCAGAAATGTGTAGTGGTCTTGACTTGTTCCTCGACATGAAGTGTTCCCAATACCATCCACAATTATGACTGATGTAGAACATCCCACATGGTTGTCCTATCAATGTCCCCAGCCTGCAGCCACACCCACAGATTCCAGTAAATTCTTTGCCAACAACTTGTTGAAACTTCCACTCTCCAAGGCTACCAATGGGCAACATTCTGGGTGGGGGTTATTGTAAGCAAAACCAACAAGTGCAATAGAAAGGGAAATTGCAATATAATATCTCTAAGTGCTCTAAATAATATCTCTAAGTACAAAGTGGAGTGGAAAATATCTTTTAGGTGTAGTCACATGAGCGTAGATGTAGCAGCACTCTGATCAATGATAAGATAGGTCATTAGTCCTGAGCTCTGCGCGCATATAATTGGCCTCGTCCGATAAGCTGACATTTATATGAGCCTCGGCTTAAGCACAAATTGTTATTTCTCTGCCTGGAACAAATGCTGGAAGCTCTTGTGGATCACCGCAGTACAAACAGGGCTAAGATCTATCACTTAGTCGTTTCCCTGGGGATGGAGCGGGTCGGTAATGGCTTTTTCGTGGCACTTTATACACTAAATTAAAGGCAATTTATTGCACAAAGCTGTGACAGCAAATTACAATACCTTAGAGGAAAGTATGTCTCAAACAAGAGGATTTTAGAGAAGTTTTTCGTTCTAGAACCCTATATAGGTCCTTTGGACAGCCCACATACCCACCAAAATTCATGGCAATACAGACGAATACACAAAATTGCAAGAATAATCTCACCCTAAATGACCAATAAACTGGTCTTTCTGGTGTATCTCAGAGCACCAACAGAGAGAGTCTCAAGATCTCTGGCCTTCAGGCTGAGCCCACCACGAGTTAGGCGGTCACCGGCACCGAATGAAATACTAAAGTCGGCATGATCAGGGCACACGAGCCAAATCTCATTATAGGTTTCCACTTGTTTGGGTCATGAACCAGATGAGCGAGTTGCTGCTATTTGTAATTTCATGTGTATGAGCCAATTAGACTTGGCCTTGTGGCCTGGGAGTCAATCAAGCAGTTGAGCAACACGAGTCACTGCTGTCGTAGAGCTCAGCCTAAATCATGTACAAAGAGAAATTCAAAACCATTTCTGTACTTCGTGGCTGAACAGTTGCCACAAAAGCACCAATAGGAAGGACTAAAAGGCTGAAGGCTGAGAAAGAGGCAATCTCCACTTGGCTTTCATATTGTCCCCTCCATAACTAGTGAAGATTACATTGACCTGTCCATGCCTTCCTCTCCCAATGTGCCTGCATTGACCTGTGTTAGGATCAGATCACTAGCCCCAAGCATAAGGATCGGGAAAGGGATACGTCTAATCCTGAAACCCCTTGATGGGGGCTATTCTTGCTCAGTGCTGAAACCATATGACTTTTTCCACTAATGCCAAGACTACACAGAAGGGCACTGGAACTTTTTATCAGAAAAACACTGAGGTGGCTTGACTCCCAGTCCTCAGGCTCAACCATCCCTGACAAAAATCATCAGGACGTGTGGGCAGGTGTGAAGTGTTGGCAACGGTTGAGCCACGCAGTCTATCATGAGATAAAGGTGAATGAGTGGGCATCCAGAAAATCAAGTCCTGCAGTGTTGGAGGTCAGTAACCATTGTCTATATAATGTAGAGTGCGTCCAGACACCATTCTTCCTACTCAAATATCATGGTGGTCCAGTAAGCCCAGTTCTGACCAATGTACCAATATGCAAAGGTGAGGTAGCTGCTATGTATGCTCCCGTGTTTGGGCAGAATATTGGGGCCCTGACCAACTTACTACTGTACAAACACAGGGCACCCATGCAGCGGAGGCTCAATTTTCCATGTGCATCGAGAGCTGCTATGGATTTTCTCTCCCACGTCAGTCAGCTCCTGTCTCAGAACAGGCCATTAAGATAAAGAAAATCACTTCTTGTTGTTATATTATTCATGTGTAGGTGTTTTCTGTTGCAGAGTAAAGAAAATGACAACCAACGCTTAGAAATATTGGGCATGTCGGGAGGGGGGGGGAGCTTTTGGTGGCAGTAGGATTCCTCCAGAGAAAAAGTTGCCATGGGCATGAGATGACTGATGAATAGAAGAAGGGATCAGTGCAAAGTGGCCATAAATATTCCAGCTGGTTCTTGCATTTGAGGGAGATGTTTCAAACTCTACGTAGACTGTAACTGTAAACTGCATCTCAGATATTCCATGGATCTTGGTTTCCAATAGTCATATCACCAGGCCAACCAGGTCTGGAGCCAACTGAGTGGTTATTCATGTGTATACTTGACAGTTCTGATTTCACTCAGTTCTGATCCGATGGGAATGGTGCCTTTTTTATGGGATCCTTTATTGCGGCTGGAGACCGTGCCATAGTTCTAGGACATTATTCCAAATTCACAATATAGATCAGTCCCAATGATGCCAAAACTGCACAGACTTCACAACTCTAATTTGCTGCTGATTTCACACTTTTATTTTTTTTGTTTCCATCCACGAAGACAGAAAATTAAATTGTCAGGTCTCCAAGTACCGGAACACCATCTACTGTATGTTCAACCGAACGAGCTCCATTAACATCTGTTCATCAGGAACGGTTGGTTAACGAGAGGCGGCACAAAAGGAAAGATTGCTGAAGAGCCTTGATTAACTCGGGAGGGGGGGGGGGAAGATGCAATTTTCATTTAATCACTTGCAGAAAGTTCAGCATAAACAGAAATGAAACTATGGGATTTCCATGGGTATCAAGAGACAGACGACTCTTTCCATTTTTACAGATTACTGAAATCCAATATGGCGACAGCAAAAAGAGAGGGCAGATGGACATTTCCTTTATTCCCCTTATTTGTTATAAAAACTCAGTGGCTCAGGGTTGGCAAGAATTTGATTATCCAAAAAAATAACATTGCAATGCCAATGGAGGAGTAGGGGGAAAGAATTTGCTGGTTCTAAACAGAACTTACAGGCTATTTGTTATCCCCAAACATCATTGTAATTGTGGCACAAACCCAAGAAACCAAACGGGGAAAGTGCCATTAATCACAGGCAATCACAGGTTTATTTGGAGCCTCAATAGCTTTTGGATGGTTCTACAAGAGTGACGGACCCATTACGACACCATATATAGAGGGAACACAAAATTGCCTCTGGATGAAGAATGGAGCCTTACCTTCAGCCTGAGACGTTATGCTGAGCACTTTCAGGTTGAGGGTGGGGAGAGGGACCACGCAGATGCTCTTCCCCAGTCTCTGTATTGGCGGCAAGGAGAAGGAGATCTCGTATTTATGCAAAATCTTCAGGAAACCCACCTGTAATATTAGGGGGAAAATTGGTGAAGAAATATTTTAGCCCCCGACAGAGTCCTATTGTGATTTATGTACAATGAGCATTAATTAGCGTTTTACATACATCATTCCTTGTTCCTACAAAGATCACAGTCTTATCGCCTTATAACAGTTTCCCAGGTTTATTAGACTTAGGATGTGGATGCTGCACAACTACAATTCCCAGCATGCCTTGACTATATGTTGGAAGCTGTAGCCCGGTAACATAGGGGAACCCAAGCTTAAGAACAGTACAGCATGAGGGTATTGCAAACTGCGTGCCCAGAGCATTCCTTCAGTGTGGGGTGAGATTCACACATACACAAGTGATCTGCCGGTTGACCTGAAACCCGTGGTGACTGGCGGGTTGACCACTGATTTGGGTTGAAATTTGGTCAACCGTTATGGGTTAGGGTTGGGTGCAGGCCAGACTGGGGAAGTGCACTCTTCCACTGTAGAGTAACGTAGAGTAGTGAAGTAGCGTAGAGAGCATGAAAATGTGGGTACGGGTTGGGTGCGGGTTCCACAATGACAACATTTTAAGGGTTACTGTTGCTGCTGTGCAGGTTATGGTTTTGTGGGTTAGTGTAGGGTACAGGTTTAGTTTTTCCTGAACATGGGCCAATGGACTATATGCTAGTGTTGAGTGGGTCGACGAAAAGTCGACCCGCACCGACTTGAACCCACCATGGCAAGTTAATAGGCCCATGCCTGACCCGTCCATCTCTGACATCACGATAGGGGGTGGGGTGAGGCCGGCATGAGCCTATAAATAGAGGTTGCTGCAGGAGAAGCCGTCCTGCAAAAGTTAAATATAGGGACAGCACACTCCAATTTAAAAGGCAAAAATGTTATTACATTTACAAAAAATACACTCACATATTTGGCTACGGCCCAGTAATGGCCATTACTGGGCCGTAGCCAAATATGCGAGTGTATTTTTTGTAAATGTAATAAAATTTTTGCCTTTTAAATTGGAGTGTGCTGTCCCTATATTTAACTTTTGTTTGATTCTTTTGTGGAGACTTTATTTGGGCGGTCTTCAGGGGACAAGCACCTCACTATTAAATTAAAATTGGGTGTGCGCTTTCTAAAAAACTAATTTGCTATAGAGTAAGGTCCTGGTCTGGGAGAGTGGAAGGAAGAGCTCAACCCAAACCCACAATCCGGAACCCTTGTGCTGAAGTTGAAGCTGCCTGACCCACTGGTAAACCCACGGCCGGCTTGCCCATCACTACTACGTGCCCAAAGGGCTCTATAGGCCTCTATATAGGACAACAACCAATTGGTAAAATATGGATAGAGAAGACTCAGCCTGGCTAAGATAAACCGACATGGTGTCTCCCATCTCTGGAGATGCCCATGAATACTTGTAAATGTGCTATTCATAAGCTGAATCCCAATATGGGTGTTTAATGTAACCTAAAAACTACAAAACCCAAGAGAGAGACAGCTGCATGGAAACAGGAGCCTCTGTTCGAATGTCAATTCATCACATGAAGGCTATGTCACACAACTGCCTGTTCTAGTTTTCCCAACGATGATGCGACAGTCACCCCCACGCCTGCCAAATATCTCTATGGGAAGCAAAGGAAGGAGATTGGCGGAGAATAAAGTTGTTTTCTGCCTAAACTCACCAACCAGTCAACTCTCCAGAGAACGGCCCAAAAAGTCCAAGTCTGACTGTGTAAAATGGAAACCCCTGGAATAGGCAGAGAACACTGTAGCCCCAGGTCTTTATAGTAATCAGAAAAGTAGAGGAAAGAATCTAAGAAAATCCTTTTCTGGGATGTTAGTGAGTAAGGTTAATGTGAGTGTAAGAGCCGTTCTGGAGTCGTTACTTATTCGCAGCAGTAATGGAGGCGTAATGATAGTAATTGGGGCTCATAAAAGTGTCACTTCAATAAACGCTCTCTGAGTCATTCATACATATTTATATGAACTAAAAGGAAAAGTTCCTGGGCCGGAGATCATAAATGTAACACTGCTACGTCTAGATGTGAGATTAGCCATCTTGTGCTATTTATACGAGGTGCACGAAACGCGATGGCTGTGCCAGTGTTATAAGCTCAGCAGATCTGGCTAGAGAGTCATAAATCACAATGTGTTAGTTTAATATATATATATTATATAAGTATAACAGGGAGACTCCCTACCAAGACTTACAGTTGCACAATAACTCGGCTGGGAAGTTAAAAAGAAGAAGAATAAACTGAATGTGTCTCTAGATGCAATCAATGCCGGAGCCTGGCACTCCACAGCGGGTCGGTTACCTGCGGGTTACCCACAAAAAAAAAAAGCTGGTACCGAGCAGAATGAAGGTAGGCTTTTCAGGTGCGGGTATAGATGCGGGACTGCAGTATTCAGGTCGGGTTGCGGGTCTCTCCCTGCATCTCCCCCTCTTATCCGACTTCCGGCACAGCTTTCTTACATCCCACGGTGCGCTTCTGTCCCTCTCGACTATGGGGCACATTTCATGCCACTTCCAGTTTGCAGCAACATCTCTTCTGGTTTGATGGAGGTCGGCGGGTTGCAGATAAGGCCGTTGCGGGTCCGGGTCGTGTAGCGGTTCAAAGAGGGTAAATATGTGGGTTGCGCTCTGGGTTACGGGCTGCGGGTCTCAGAAATTGGTTGAGCGCAGGACTGTACTCCACACTGCTGGGCTATTACCAAGAGATCATCCGTCTTTTGCCGTCAGAACAGGGCTCAAGTCACATTTAGAAGTCACAGTGCAGGTGTCGCCGACCCCTGTTCTCCATAAAGTTGTGCCAGGAGGTGTCTAGTCTGGAAGTCCAGCAAATGCCAGTGTTAATGTGCCGGCCGGGTATTTGGGTGAAAAAGAAAACTAAAGGAATTTTTCCTATAATTATTTAGCAGGATCTTACATTGCCAACAATCCCTTTAATCCCATTATAAGCTGTAAGGCCAAGAGTTGATACTCAGCTGAGCGCTGGCCTATTCTCCTGGCACAGCAGGCACATTATTGCCATTGCTTCCAGATAAACTCAGTGTTTCAGTTGCGTCATTAATGGATGTGCTGAAAGGGGCCACGAGACCTGCTCCCTGTGCACGTACTCAGCACCCAATTAACCCCCTCTGTTCCATGCTGTCTGACCCTTCTGTAACTGGGCCGCACTCATTTATATGCACTGGCACTGCCCCCCGGGCACAACTGTAAACTCTCACCTACTGACGTCACCTTTACAGCAATAACTCACAGTACAGCATGATGGTTTAGCTTATTGTGTGCCCAGAACATTCCTTCTCTGTATATTTGTATTTATACATATGGGAGGAGGAGGTGCCATATTGATTCCCTTAGACAGTACAGTATGAGGGTATAGCTTATTGTGTGCTCAGAACATTCCTTCTCTGTATATTTGTATTTATACATATGGGAGGAGGAGGTGCCATATTGATTCCCTTAGACAGCACAGTATGAGGGTATAGCTTATTGTGTGCCCAGAACATTCCTTCTCTGTATATT
Source organism: Xenopus laevis (assembly GCF_017654675.1). Lineage (NCBI taxonomy): Eukaryota > Metazoa > Chordata > Amphibia > Anura > Pipidae > Xenopus > Xenopus laevis. The sequence goes on from NC_054371.1 coordinate 10,989,811, forward strand.
TGTATTTATACATATGGGAGGAGGAGGTGCCATATTGATTCCCTTAGACAGTACAGTATGATGGTATAGCTTATTGTGTGCCCAGAACATTCCTTCTCTGTATATTTGTATTTATACATATGGGAGGAGGGAGGTGCCATATTGATTCCCTTAGACAGTACAGTATGAGGGTATAGCTTATTATGTTCCCAGAACATTCCTTCTCTGTATATTTGTATTTATACATATGGGAGGAGGAGGTGCCATATTGATTCCCTTAGACAGCACAGTATGAGGGTATAGCTTATTGTGTGCCCAGAACATTCCTTCTCTGTATATTTGTATTTATACATATGGGAGGAGGAGGTGCCATATTGATTCCCTTAGACAGTACAATATGAGGGTATAGCTTATTGTGTGCCCAGAACATTCCTTCTCTGTATATTTGTATTTATACATATGGGAGGAGGAGGTGCCATATTGATTCCCTTAGACAGTACAATATGAGGGTATAGCTTATTGTGTGCCCAGAACATTCCTTCTCTGTATATTTGTATTTATACATATGGGAGGAGGAGGTGCCATATTGATTCCCTTAGACAGTACAATATGAGGGTATAGCTTATTGTGTGCCCAGAACATTCCTTCTCTGTATATTTGTATTTATACATATGGGAGGAGGAGGTGCCATATTGATTCCCTTAGACAGTACAATATGAGGGTATAGCTTATTGTGTGCCCAGAACATTCCTTCTCTGTATATTTGTATTTGTAGACAGTACAGGTTTTCCCTTTAATGTCGTGCCACAGGAGTACCAACTCAGACTTCTATTGTTCCTGCAATCACAATCCTATGCCTTTTAGCATCGGCTTCTTCTGGACGTCTATAGGTGTTGTACAACTTTCACTAAATGCACAATAATGGCTTCTGTGTCCATAGCAACAAATACAGCATAGAGCTGAAAAGAGCCAAGAACAATGGGGACAAATTGTAGCAGAGAATGAGAATAATTGTAGCACAAGGCAGGAGGATTGAGAAGGACAATGGGGGGGAAACAGAGGCAAAGAGGAGCAGAAGGGACAATGTTACATGGAAAGCTTCTATTGGCTAAAAAAACAATAACACTTAAGTTATTTATACAGAGAATTTCCACTCGCACCTCTCATGTACCCAATGGCAAACGCCAGGAAGGCACCGCAAGACATAATAATACTGAGACCTCAGGCCAACATATGATTGTCCTGGGGGCATAGTGGTACAAGCAGGGTCACTGCACTCAAAGGAGAACTAAAGTCTAACTAAAGAAGTAGCTAGAAATGTTGTACATGATGTTTTGTGCTTCTGTACCAGCCCAAGGCAACCACAGCCCTTTAGCAGTAAAGATCTGTGTCTCCAAAGATGCCCCAGTAGCTCCCCATCTTCTTTTCTGCTGATTCACTGCACATGCTCTGTGCTGCTGTCACTTACTGAGCTTAGGGACCCACTCACAATATACAGTACACATAGAATAGAAATGTCACAATATAAGGCTGATTAGTAATTAATACAGATAATTACTACATGGCAGCACAGAAACCAGTGCAATTAGCATCAGAATTGAATAATCAGCAAACCTGTAGCATCAGCTTATATTACAGCCAGGGAAGCTCATTTTCTGCTGGATAATTAGTGACGAGCCCTAAGCTTAGCTTCTCAACAGCCAATCAGAGCCCACTGAGCATGTGAGTGTCACAGACACTTTCCAAGATGGTGACCCCCTGTGACAAGTTTGAAGTCCTGGATCATTGCTGCTATTGACAAGATGAAACTTTAGCCTCGTGCAATAAGTTCACTATATCAAATATGGCACTTTCAGCCATATTTATTTTTAGGGGTTAGTTCTCCTTTAAAGGCCAAAACTAGGGATGCACTGAATCCACTATTTTTGATTCGGCCGACCCCCTCGAATCCTTTGTGAAAGACTCGGCCAAATACCAAACTGAATCCAAATTTGCATATGCAAATTAGGTGTGGGCAGGGGGAAAACATTTTTTATTTCCTTGTTTTAAAAAAAAAAAAAAAATCATGCAATTTCGCACCCCGATATGCAAATAAGCATTCGGTTGAGCCAGGCAGAAAGATTCAGCCGAATCCAAATCCTCCTGAAAAACAAAAAAAAAAAACAAAAACGAATCCTGGCCAAATACCAAACTGAATCTTGTATTCGGTGCATCCCTAGCCAAAATGGTAAAATACAGAAAGAAAAAAATAAAAAATAAATAAATAAAAAGGTTTTCAGATCAAACCGACTTGGCTACAACGTAAAAGAGAGATTCCGCCTTTGACAACTTGCAGTTGGTCTTATTACTCAGATTTACTACGTTGGTGCAAAGAAAACAGGTCACACAGTGATTCATGGCCCTGGGCGGCCGACTTACCTTGACCAAGAAATGTCCATTGTCTTCCTGGGTGACCATAACCACGGAATCGTGCAGCTGCTCATCGAAATGGACGTGGTTATGAGCCCCCTCTTCAGCGAATCCTGCTGCAAAACGGACCCCGGCCACTTTAGGCTTCGCATCTGTAGAAGCAGAAAAAAGATGGAGGGTATTCAGCAAACAATAAAGATGGTTTAATCTAATTTCTCCCTCTCTCTAACACCGCTACAATTATAACAGAGCTGTAAATATAAACACGCGGGTTTTGCTTTTTGTCTTCGGAGACTATTACTGAATATAGACTTTGAATCTCTGCCATAAAGCAGCATAGCACTGCCGTTTTTATGCTAGTCACACAGCTCAGTGTATCAGTTACTATACTACGTGTGTACTGAAGCCTTTATCTGCCACAGAATCTCATTAGCAGACCCAGTGCCTCCCTACGGAGCCCTAATGATTGTGTGGGTCAGACACACCCACTGGGAATTCACTGACAGAGCAAGAGCAGGTTATTGATCAGGAACAACCTCAGGGCCTGGTGCCTGGCAATGAAATAAATGAGATTATTACAGTCTGCGCTCAGATACCACTGGTAAGTGGTGCTTAGAGAAACAAGTAGATTATGTTCTCGATTTCCTTCCCTTCTGGGGCTCAGGGCTAGAGAGATTTAAATTGGCCATAAACATCCAGATCTGGGCTGTCCAATTTGGCCACCAACACACCGATCTGATAATGCAGAGACCCATTGGGCAAGTAACGTGTCTGATGATCAGTGAACCCCCCAGTCATTGATCTCGAGTAGGTTTATTAAGTTCAGACACATCCTCAGGGCGACTTGTCTATTTCCGACAATGTTAAAAATTCACTCAGAATCAATTCCCTATACACTGCCAATAGCCTCACTGGCACATACACACAAGCTCACACTCTATTGTCACATACTGAGAAACTGGGCCCCGGGGAATAGAACAACTGTCAGACTTTAGCAGCTGCACCTCACCAGCACCTTCTATCAACACACGCCCAATACACCAGCGCTCTATAGAGTATCACTCATGTATTATAAGGGATAATGTACCCCCTACTGTAAATGATAAGGATATTAGAAGTCACTGAGGGGTTGTTCTGTGACCATATAAAGACACAAGGCTGCAGGCTGAGTTATACAGGGAACTCTGAGTATCACTCATGTATTATAAGGGATAATGTACCCCCTACTGTAAATGATAAGGATATTAGAAGTCACTGAGGGGTTGTTCTGTGACCATATAAAGACACAAGGCTGCAGGCTGAGTTATACAGGGAACTCTGAGTAACACTCATGTATTATAAGGGATAATGTACCCCCTACTGTAAATGATAAGTATATTAGAAGTCACTGAGGGGTTCTGTGGCCATATAAAGGCACAAGGCTGCAGGCTGAGTTATACAGGGAACTCTGAGTATCACTCATGTATTATAAGGGATAATGTACCCCCTACTGTAAATGATAAGGATATTAGAAGTCACTGAGGGTTGTTCTGTGACCATATAAAGGCACAAGGCTGCAGGCTGAGTTATACAGGGAACTCTGAGTATCACTCATGTATTATAAGGGATAATGTACCCCCTACTGTAAATGATAAGGATATTAGATGTCACTGAGGGGTTGTTCTGTGACCATATAAAGACACAAGGCTGCAGGCTGAGTTATACAGGGAACTCTGAGTATCACTCATGTATTATAAGGCATAATGTACCCCCTACTGTAAATGATAAGGATATTAGAAGTCACTGAGGGGTTGTTCTGTGACCATATAAAGACACAAGGCTGCAGGCCGAGTTATACAGGGAACTCTGAGTATCACTCATGTATTATAAGGGATAATGTACCCCCTACTGTAAATGATAAGGATATTAGAAGTCACTGAGGGGTTGTTCTGTGACCATATAAAGACACAAGGCTGCAGGCCGAGTTATACAGGGAACTCTGAGTATCACTCATGTATTATAAGGGATAATGTACCCCCTACTGTAAATGATAAGGATATTAGAAGTCCCTGAGGGGTTGTTCTGTGACCATATAAAGGCACAAGGCTGCAGGCTGAGTTATACAGGGAACTCTGAGTATCACTCATGTATTATAAGGGATAATGTACCCCTACTGTAAATGATAAGGATATTAGAAGTCACTGAGGGGTTGTTCTGTGACCATATAAAGGCACAAGGCTGCAGGCTGAGTTATACAGGGAACTCTGAGTATCACTCATGTATTATAAGGGATAATGTACCCCCTACTGTAAATGATAAGGATATTAGAAGTCACTGAGGGGTTGTTCTGTGACCATATAAAGACACAAGGCTGCAGGCTGAGTTATACAGGGAACTCTGAGTAACACTCATGTATTATAAGGGATAATGTACCCCCTACTGTAAATGATAAGTATATTAGAAGTCACTGAGGGGTTCTGTGGCCATATAAAGGCACAAGGCTGCAGGCTGAGTTATACAGGGAACTCTGAGTATCACTCATGTATTATAAGGGATAATGTACCCCCTACTGTAAATGATAAGGATATTAGAAGTCACTGAGGGGTTGTTCTGTGACCATATAAAGGCACAAGGCTGCAGGCTGAGTTATACAGGGAACTCTGAGTATCACTCATGTATTATAAGGGATAATGTACCCCCTACTGTAAATGATAAGGATATTAGATGTCACTGAGGGGTTGTTCTGTGACCATATAAAGACACAAGGCTGCAGGCTGAGTTATACAGGGAACTCTGAGTATCACTCATGTATTATAAGGCATAATGTACCCCCTACTGTAAATGATAAGGATATTAGAAGTCACTGAGGGGTTGTTCTGTGACCATATAAAGACACAAGGCTGCAGGCCGAGTTATACAGGGAACTCTGAGTATCACTCATGTATTATAAGGGATAATGTACCCCCTACTGTAAATGATAAGGATATTAGAAGTCACTGAGGGGTTGTTCTGTGACCATATAAAGACACAAGGCTGCAGGCCGAGTTATACAGGGAACTCTGAGTATCACTCATGTATTATAAGGGATAATGTACCCCCTACTGTAAATGATAAGGATATTAGAAGTCCCTGAGGGGTTGTTCTGTGACCATATAAAGGCACAAGGCTGCAGGCTGAGTTATACAGGGAACTCTGAGTATCACTCATGTATTATAAGGGATAATGTACCCCCTACTGTAAATGATAAGGATATTAGAAGTCACTGAGGGGTTGTTCTGTGACCATATAAAGGCACAAGGCTGCAGGCTGAGTTATACAGGGAACCAGTCTTGGGCTGGTACAGAAGCACAAAACATAATGTACAACATTTCTAGCTATTTCTTTAGTTAGGCTTTAGTTCTCCTTCTAAGATAAATGAGACCCTCTCATTCTTTTGTTGACATTGACCCTTTAAAATAAAGAAGCATTTAGAAATAAATATTAGGGATGCACCGAACCCACTATTTTGGATTTGGCCGAACCTCTGAATCCTTCGCGAAAGATTCGGCCGAATAACGAACCGTAATATGCATATGCAAATTTTTTTACTTCCTTGTTTTGTGACAAAAGGTCACGTGATTTCCCTCCCCTAATTTGCATATGCAAATTAGGATTTGGTTCAGCCTGGCAGAAGGATTCGGCCGAATCCTGCTGAAAAAGGCCGAATTCTGGCAGAATCCTGAACCGAATCCTGGATTCTGTACATTCCTAATAAATATATATATTGTACAGGTTATTGATAAAGGAAACGCCTACTGAAGAGAGGCCCAAGCCTGATGAATGACAACATGGCGATTGCGGTTTAAATTTGCTATTTCCACATATAATTATTATTTTTGTATTTAATGTAGAGTGCGGAATAATCCAGGTCTTACCTTTTTTAGCGGCCGCCATTGATTGTGCCTGAATAGGGGTCCGACTGGATCAAAAGATTCTCATCCTCCTGGAGGTGCAGGTCCTGGAATAAAATAAATGACACAGTGAAGGGGTTGTGACTGTACAAGCTGAGGAATATATATATATATATATATATATATATATATATATATATATATATATATATATATATATATATATATATATATATATATATATATATATATATATATGTGTATTGTTAGTTTATTGGGTGACAGACAGAACGCCAGTGGGTGCCTCTCCCTGAGTTAAAACACAGATCAGGCGCTCGACTCATTAGAAAGTACATCATGTGCTCGTTAGTACTGACACTATTGATTAGTCCAATTAGAATAGCGTCAGCTTATCATTAGAAAGCCGGGAGCCCGTCATTAGCTCAAGTTATGGGAACTGGCACCTCCTTCACAGTAACACTGCCCGACCCACACACACATATATCTATAAATATAATTCAAAACCCCTAAATAATAAAAATGAAAACCAATTACAAATTGTCTCTGAATATCCCTCTCTACATCATACTAACAGTTAATTTAAAGGTGAACAAACGCCTTTAATCCAGACCCTCTTTATGATGCCCATCTGAACTCTGCAAGTACAAATGGAAGTGTTTCTATAAATTACAGAACACGACACTTACAAGTTTAACTAATAAACAGAATATCCCTAAATCCCTGGCATCGGGGCATTCATGCCCAGCGTTGATTAAACAGAGGAAATAATTGAAAAGAGCAAGTGGTACCAAACTGTCTCTAATGATCTAACCCATCTGCGGCTTTACTGAGCCTTCTGAAAGGGACGAGAAGTTACAAGAGGGACACAGATGTTTGGGTTCTGGCAGATACCGGGGAAAGAACTCAGGGCTGGGCCTTACTGCACATCAGCACATACTGAAAGCCAATGACTCTAGAAATTGTAACATTATTCAGCAAAAATACCGGGGGGATTAAAATATCTCATGACAAGTGTCAGACTTACAGGTCTGTAATAACCCGGTGACATTCACAGACTCATACTAAATACTGGTGTTACTACCATTAAGCTGGCAGATCCCATAAAACGATGGCAGCATAGGTATTCCCCTGTACTAAGCACAATTCAGCAGGAACAGTCCCTAAGTTTGCTCATAGTCTGTACAGAGAGATCCCATAAAACTATGGCAGCATAGGTATTCCCCTGTACTAAGCACAATTCAGCAGGAACAGTCCCTAAGTTTGCTCATAGTCTGTACAGAGAGATCCCATAAAACTATGGCAGCATAGGTATTCCCCTGTACTAAGCACAATTCAGCAGGAACAGCCCCTAAGTTTGCTCATAGTCTGTACAGAGAGATCCCATAAAACTATGTCAGCATAGGTATTCCCCTGTACTAAGCACAATTCAGCAGGAACAGCCCCCTAAGTTTGGTCATAGTCTGTACAGACAGATCCCATAAAACTATGGCAGTATAGGTATTCCCTGTACTAAGCACAATTCAGCAGGAACAGTCCCTAAGTTTGCTCATAGTCTGTACAGAGAGATCCCATAAAACTATGGCAGCATAGGTATTCCCTGTACTAAGCACAATTCAGCAGGAACAGCCCCTAAGTTTGCTCATAGTCTGTACAGAGAGATCCCATAAAACTATGGCAGCATAGGTATTCCCTGTACTAAGCACAATTCAGCAGGAACAGCCCCTAAGTTTGCTCATAAGTCTGTACAGAGAGATCCCATAAAACTATGGCAGCATAGGTATTCCCTGTACTAAGCACAATTCAGCAGGAACAGTCCCCTAAGTTTGCTCATAGTCTGTACAGAGAGATTCCATAAAACTATGGCAGCATAGGTATTCCCTGTACTAAGCACAATTCAGCAGGAACAGCCCCTAAGTTTGCTCATAGTCTGTACGGAGAGATCCCATAAAACTATGGCAGCATAGGTATTCCCTGTACTAAGCACAATTCAGCAGGAACAGCCCCTAAGTTGCTCATAGTCTGTTAACTGGAGAGATCCCATAAACTATGGGCAGGCATTAGGTATTCCCTGGTACTAGCACAATTCAGCAGGAACAGCCCCCTAAGTTTGCTCATAGTCTGTACGGAGAGATCCCATAAACTTATGGCAGCATAGGTATTCCCTGTACTAAGCCAATTCAGCAGGAACAGCCTAAGTTTGCTCATAGTCTGTACGGAGAGATCCATAAACTATGGCAGCATAGGTATTCCCTGTACTAAGCACAATTCAGCAGGAAACAGCCCCTAAGTTTGCTCATAGTCTGTACGGAGAGATCCCATAAAACTATGGCAGCATAGGTATTCCCTGTACTAAGCCACCAATTCAGTCAGGAAAGCCCCTAAGTTTGCTCATAGTCTGTACGGAGAGATCCCATAAAACTATGGCAGCATAGGTATTCCCTGTACTAAGCACAATTCAGCAGGAACAGCCCCTAAGTTTGCTCATAGTCTGTACGGAGAGATCCCATAAAACTATGGCAGCATAGGTATTCCCTGTACTAAGCACAATTCAGCAGGAACAGTCCCTAAGTTTGCTCATAGTCTGTACAGAGAGATCCCATAAAACTATGGCAGTATAGGTATCCCCTGTACTAAGCACAATTCAGCAGGAACAGTCTCTTTACAGTCTAAGAACATTTTGCTGTAATGGTTGATGGGAAAGTGATACGCTGCATCAGTTTCATTTGCTTGGGGTCATGATCTGGGGCAGGTACAAAGCTCTGGGCCTCAGCATCGAAGACAAGTCGCTGTGCGATGGGAAGGATCTTATTTCCACTAAATGACTGATATTTGTGTGCGTATATATATATACACACATACTGTTATGGGTCGGTATCTGCTGCAGTCATTGTTTCTTCTCTCTATGGCAGAAATTGGGAGCTTCAGATCGACCCATAACAAGCCTAGAGCTGCAGGTGAACAAGCAGCTATTGTCTGTGTCTTTTATACATTTTATTGTCTGTGCCTTTTATACATTTTATGGTCTACTCGCTACAGGGCGGCTCCCGCACGACATTGTTAGTACATCACCTGCTAAACACTTTTGTTTGCTTTGTAAATACACAACAGATGCTTTTCTTTCCATGTCCTGCAGGTTTTCTTCCCCTTTGTTTTCTAATCCCTGGTGTTTATGAGCAAAGCTGTCAAACTGTCCCAATGAGGAGTAGCGAGTATCATCTATATCAGTGTCCAGAAATGAGCAGCTAAACTAGGAGGGGGGGGCTAGGAATTGGATGATTCAGGTATGGGACCTGTTATCCGGAATGCTCTAGACCTGAGGTTTTTCAGATAACAGATCTTTCTGTAATTCGGATCTTCATACCTTAAGTCTACTAGAAAATCATGTAAATAAACCCAATAGGCTGGTTTTGCTTCCAATAAGGATTAATTATATCTTAGTTGGGATTAAGTACAAGCGACTGTTTTATTATTACACAGAAAAAGGAAACAACTTTTTTAAAACAAATTTGAATTCTTTTATTAAAATGGAGTCTATGGGAAGACGGCTAGGCTTTGTCGAGTTTGACCAGTTTAGTTTTGCCAAAAAATCGCCGCCGGCAAAATGTCGCAGACGCGATTAAAATCTATGGGCGTCAAAAGTTGGTGCGTGGAGAATATTTTTTACGCCCGTCATTTTATTTTTGATGCGCGATGCCATTCAAGTCTATTGGCGTCATTTCCGCAGCAAAACAATGTGAAAAGAATTCGGTCCATCCCTAGAGACGGCTTTTCTGTAATTTGGAGCTTTGCGGATAATGGATCCCATATGTGTACCAACATATACTTTTTTTTTTTTTATCATTCAAGTGTGTCTGGGGGTAACTCTAGAAGTCGGAACAATTATATAAAGGCCATATTACGCCTAAAGTTAGACTTAAAAGGAACTCCTGATTCATGATTTTTATGATGTACCGTAGTTTATTTCTAAATGACACTGTTTACACTGCAAATAATTCACTGTACAATATAAAATGTCATTCCTGAACCAGCAAGTGTATTTAGTTGTAATATTGGTGTGTAGGTGCATCTCAGCTCATTTTGCCTGGTCATGTGATTTCAGAAAGAGCCAGCACTTTAGGATGGAACTGCTTTCTGGCAGCCTGTTGTTTTTCCTTCTCAATGTAACTGAATGTGTCTCAGTGGGACCTGGATTTTACTATTGAGTGCTGTTCTTAGATCTACCAGGCAGCTGTTATCTTGTGTTAGGGAACTGTTATCTGGTTACCTATCTGGTTAGTTTCCCCATGACAGTATACCTTTAAAGGGAAAGAGAAACCATTCCCTAATGGCGTTAAAAGAAACAGAGCTGGAGAAACCTTTATCCAATAAAAATAATTGTATTTGATCCATCTCACAAGCCATTACGGGCAAGTCCAGGGTCTGCTCAGCATTTGCCTCATTAGAATGATTTCTGCTCTATAATGAGAATCCCCCCAGTCTGTGACTTATCTGAGCTCCAGTAATTGAATCTTAGTACAACGTCCCCCCTCTGATCCTGCCAGCGCCCAAATCCAGTCTGGAGCCATCTCAGCACGGAGGCGCTTAATAAGCATCATGGATTCTGTCTGTTCCATGCCGGGATCGTGGGTAGAACAGAGAGGAACACAGACAAATAAATATATATTATACACACGCCTCAGCCTTTGCTGAACAATTCTAATTGTTCTGTTATAGTCTATGGGGTCTGTGAAGCAGCGGAGATGATCAATATGGCAGCTCCCATACACACTCTAAAGCAGATAATGAAAAGCCTGTAAATGATAAAATACTCATGTGTTTAAAGAGAGAAAAAAGGCAGACTAAATCCACTTTAAATTGAAAAATATATTCCCCTTTACAACACTTGACACCCAAGATTTGTGTGGGTTTGGTCAGGCAGACATATGCTTGCCCTTGTAAGCTGCCATCAGAGCGTTCTAGTCCCGCCCACTGCTAGAGTCACAGACACCCTGCCCCTCCCCCTGTAAGCTACCAGCAGAATGTTCTAGTCCCACCCACTGCTAGAGTTACAGACTCCCTGCCCCTCCCCCTGTAAGATATCAGAATGCTCTAGTCCCGCCCACTGCTAGAGTCACAGACACCCTGCCCCTCCCCCTGTAAGCTACCAGCAGAATGCTCTAGTCCCACCCACTGCTAGAGTCAGACTCCCTGCCCCTCCCCCTGTAAGCTACATCAGAGCCTGGAAGTATTTTTGGTTTTTTGGGCAATTACAGTGAAATGAGAGGCCGTGCTGCAGGGGCAGATTCTTTATATAAACCCTGACACTCCACGTCCCATTAGAAGTCATTAGCACAAGAGATTGAGCAACACCTTCTAATCACCTTTACCGACCTTCATACTTTACTTGTTATTTGCAGCAATCCTACTGGGTCACTTTACTGCCTGAATCTAAACATTTAGTCTGGCTGTCAGGGTCACTATGGGGAATTGAGGGGTTGTTAAATTAAATATTAGTATGATATAAAGAGTGATATTCTGAGACATTTTGTAAGTCATTTTTATTTGTGTTTTTTGTTATTTAGCTTTTTATTCAGCAGCTCTCCAGATTGCAATTTCAGCACTCTGGTTGCTAGGGTCCACATTACCCTAGCAACCATGCACGGATTTGAAGGCCTGAATAGAAAGAGGAGTAATAAAAAGTAATAACAATAAATGTGTAGCCTTACAGAGCATTTGTTTTTTTTACATGGGGTCAGTGACCAACATCTAAAAGCTGGAAATAGTCAGAAGGTAAATAAAAATGAAGACCAATTTAAAGGTTGCTTAGACTTGGCCACTCTATGACATGATAAAAGTTAAGGTGAAGCACCTCTCCATCTCAAACCAGTGAATATAAAAGACTAATGGCACATTAGGAAGCAGCAGAATGAACAGTAGTGTCTGCACCAGGGCTCAGGTTTCACTTGCTGCCGGCCAATTAGCCACTCTGAAAGCCACTAGGGCCCGGGACTCTGCAGCCTCTCCATCTGGAGCCGAGAACTGACCCACTGGGGTTGCTATGCATCAGGCTCAAAGCAACCTACTCCCACCTTAAAGGAGAAGGAAACCCTGTAGAAAAAAAACCTGTACCCCCCACCCCACATAGACCCCCCTCCCCCCAGGGAAATAGCTCATACTTTATACTTACCCTTTGGCGCAGATTCTGGCATCGGACTTCACGGCATCCATCTGGCTCCTCTGTAAGCCGACTGGGAGATCGGTATGTCAGCGAATGCGCAGTTGGAGCAATTTGTTTTCGACAACTGCGCCGAAATTGACGACCTCACAGTCAGCTTACCGCGGACAATGGATGCCGTGAAGTCCAATGCCAGAATCTGTGCCAAGGGGTAAGTATAAAGTATGGGGCATTTCCCCAGGGGGGCAGTTAGCCGGGTGGGGGGAAGGTTAAGGGGGTTTTTTCTACAGGGTTTCCTTCTCCTTTAAAGGGGTGTTGCACCTGTTGGTATGTTATAGAATGGCCAATTCTAGGTTATAGGAACGGCCTTTCCATAATTCGGTGCCTTCTGTATAACAGGTTTATAGATAAGCCTATAATTTACAGCTGTAGTAAAGTAAGTAGTAGTTGTCACCAACAGAACAAGCAGCAGTAAACAACAAAGCGAGCGGCAGCAGTAAACAGAGCGAGCGGCAGCAGTAAACAGAGCGAGCGGCAGCAGTAAACAGAGCGAGCGGCAGCAGTAAACAGAGCGAGCGGCAGCAGTAAACAGAGCGAGCGGCAGCAGTTAAACAGAGCGAGCGGCAGCAGTAAACAGAGCGAGCGGCAGCAGTAAACAGAGCGAGCGGCAGCAGTAAACAGAGCGAGCGGCGGCAGTAAACAGAGCGAGCGGCGGCAGTAAACAGAGCGAGCGGCGGCAGTAAACAGAGCGAGCGGCAGTAAACAGTGAGTTGAAGCAGTAAACAACAGAGCAGGCAGAAGCAGTAAACAGAGCAGGCAGAAGCAGTAAACAGAGCAGGCAGAAGCAGTAAACAAACAGAGCAGGCGGAAGCAGTAAACAAACAGAGCGAGCGGAAGCAGTAAACAAACAGAGCGAGCGGAAGCAGTAAACAAACAGAGCGAGAGGAAGCAGTAAACAAACAGAGCGAGAGGAAGCAGTAAACAAACAGAGCGAGCGGAAGCAGTAAACAAACAGAGCGAGCGGAAGCAGTAAACAAACAGAGCGAGCGGAAGCAGTAAACAAACAGAGCGAGCGGAAGCAGTAAACAAACAGAGCGAGCGGAAGCAGTAAACAAACAGAGCGAGCGGAAGCAGTAAACAAACAGAGCGAGCGGAAGCAGTAAACAAACAGAGCGAGCGGAAGCAGTAAACAAACAGAGCGAGCGGAAGCAGAGCGAGCAGAAGCAGTAAACAGAGCGAGCGGAAGCAGTAAACAACAAAGCAAGTGGAAGCAAACTGAGTGGAAGCAGTAAACAACAGAGTGAGCAGAAGTAGTAAACAACAAAGCAAGCGGAAACAAACAGTGAGCTTAAGTAGTAAACAACAAAGCGAGCAGCAGTAAACAACAGAGCGAGTGGAAGCAGTAAACACCAGAGCGAGCGGAAGCAAACAGTGAGCTGAAGTAGTAAACAACAGAGCGAGCGGAAGTAGTAAACAACAGAGCGAGCAGCAGTAAACAACAGAGCCTGGCTGGGCTAACATATCATGACATATATTTCCAGTAGGGATGCACCGAATCCACTATTTTGGATTTGGCCGAATACCAAACCGAATCCTAATTAGAGGTGGGAAAGGGAAAACATTCTGACAAAAAGTCACACAATTTCCCTCCCCGCCCCTTATTTGCATATGGTAATTAGTGAGCACATCACTACCACGGCTGAGCCAAAACCACTAGTGTCACTTTCTCTCTCCCCATGAGATTTATACAGTAGTGTCAGCAAGTTACACATGTGGATTACACTGGAGTTTTATGGAGCCAGATGGAATGTTACAGTTTTATTATTTATTAATTATCCTTATTAAATACAGGCTAATAATGAAAGTATTCAATAAGCCCTTAGCAGTACTGTGTCAGAAAACTATACTATCACTATACACACAGCTGCAATATCGTGCGTGCGTGTAGGATATCATTGCTTCGCAAGATTCCCGGAGCAGATAAAAGGTTTGTCTGTTCACCCTTTGATACAAAGTGTCACCTACTTATCTTCCAATATCACATTGTGTGTCAGGAGTAAAGGAGAAGGAAACTCTCACTGACAGTTGCACAGAAATATCACAACAAGCCGATCAAACAGCAATTCCTTAAAAGTGGTTGTTCACCTTTAATTTAACTCATTTATCAAGGGTCGAATTTCGAATTTGGAAAACTTCGAAATTCAAAAAGACCAACTGAAATTAAATCAAAGTCCAAATAGGTTCTAGGAGGTCCCCCATAGGCTAAAACAGCAATTGGGCAGGTTTTAAATGGTGAATGGTCGAAGTCTAAATTTTAAAGAGGCAGTACACGATAAATTGATATTCGAATTTTCCTCAAATTCGAATGCAATTTGGACTATTCCCTAGACGAAAAAATAGCTTAAAATTCGAATTCTTTGAATTCGAAAATTCACCTTGATTTTTGATAAATCTGCCCCTTAGTATGGTGTAGAGAGTCATATTCTGAGAATTTGCAATTGGTCTTCATTTTTTATTATTTGTGGTTTTTGAGTTTAGCTTTTTATTCAGCAGCTCTACAGTTAGCAGTTTTAGCTGGTTGCTAGGGTCCAAATTCCCCTAGCAACCAGAAACTTGAATAAGACACTGGAATATGAATAGGAGAGGCCTGAATAGAAAGAGGAGGAATAAAAAGTAGCAATAACAATATATTTGTAGCCTTACAGACCATTTGTTTTTAGATGGGGTCAGTGACCCCACATTTCAAAGCTGGAAATAGTCATAAGACAACAAATACTTTAAAAACTATAGAAAATAAATAAATAATGAAGACCAATTTAAAAGTTGTACAGCCATGCTAACTTAAAGGTGAACCATCTATTTAAAGGGCCAGTAAACCCAAACAAATATTCATTTGACTCGACAGAACGGTTATTTCTATCTCTCACGTGTCAGAATGTTCCTTTGAAGCAGAAGTTGTGGTTTTCCTGCAGCGAGTTTTGCCAACGGCTCAGCCCCGTTCAGTTGATTCTGATCTGTTGCCTAAACAAAGCTCCGCCCAGCACGTTGTGTTTGATACATAATACTTGTGTGGGACTAACTGTCATAGGATCAATAGTGCAGACTCAGCAGCTGGGTTTACCAACATTTGACTCCAAAACACACAGGGTAAATGCCTCTGCTCCATTGCTCTCCTTTTGGGCCCTTTTACCCCCCCCCCGGCCCCTAAAATGACATTATCTTACCCCCCAAACCCCCCCCCCCACCGTTGATTTGGTACCTACTTGCACGGACCAAGGGAATTTCACTAATAAACAGAGAAGCAGCGACTCCTCACTGGATATTTAGCGGCTTAGGCTGTTTCATATCAGGATTTGACACTGGTTAAAAAAAAAAACCTCCTGCAGGTAAGACCTTGGGGGAGGGGCTTGGTCAGTCAGGGCTCAGCCCACTCCTGCAGGACTCTTAAAGGGATGTTTCACCTTTTCATTAACTTTTATTATGTTCTAAACGGCTAATTCTCAGCAATGTTTAAATTGCTCTTCTTTTTTTTTTTATATATATATATAAATATATATATATATATATATATATATATATATATATATATATATATATATATATATATATATATAATTTTTTGAATAATTTGCCTTCTTCTGACTCCATCTTTCAAATGGGGGTCGCTGACCCCATCTAAAAACAAATGCTCTGTAAGGCTACACATTTATTGTTATTGCTACTTTTTATCACTCATCTTTCTTTTCAGGCCTCTCCTGTTCATATTTCAGTCTCATTCAAATCAATGCAGGGTTGCTAGGGGAATTTGGACCCTAGCAACCAGATGGCTGAAATTACAAACTGTAGAGCTGCTGAATAAAAAGCTAAATAAGTCAAAACCCAAATAAATATAAACAAATAAAAACCAATTACAAATTTTCTCCGAATATCCCTCTCTACATCATACTAACAGTTGATTTAAAGCTGAACAACTCCTTTAACTGGTCCTCTAAAGAAATCACCAAAACTAAAGCTCCAATGCCCCCAACCCTCATGGGCAGAATTGCAGAGAGAGCCCCCACTGGAACACATGGCAAATAAATGGTCAAAATTAGGGAGTCTCCATTGGTATAGCTTTGAGGGGGGGTCTAAAGGGGGCCTTGGTTACTTTTTAGGCTTTAGTTCTCCTTTAAAATAATTGTATTGTGATTTCTGTAAACAGAGTAAGAGTCAGACAAAGCTTATGTGATGTTTAGGCACCCGATGGTGGTATTGACACAATAAACATCTAATTCTCATTTGTGTATGTAGCAGGACTGCATTAAAGGACAAGTAAAACCAGAATCAGAAGGGGGTTTCTATGGACGCACCTGTTTCTTTCACTGGGGGGGGATAGGGTGTGTCTGTATCAGAAGCTTCATGTAGTTTATATCAATAAGCCGCTGTGTAGCCATTGAAGCTGAACTATAGGGAGACATTTACATAGAGCAGCCGTGAGCTGGGTGCAATACAGGGATGTCTGAGTCATGTGATGTGTATACAATTAAATCATCAGCAGCAATTACATGAACACACAGCATTAATAACGAGCTAAAATAAAAGTGATTTTAGATCAGACAGTTGCTTTGCATTCGATTTTCCTACACCGGACAAAATGTTGTTGGGTTTATATCCCCTTTAACCAGTGCAGTGGCTACGTAGGAGCAGACAGCAAGCGGGGGAGCAGCCAATAGTCGCACACAAATAACAAACATGACAGTTATCAGACTGACAATCACCACTAATGCCCATTATAACATGTGTTTAGTAAAGGCCCTACAGATTCAAGAAGCACCTGGATGATATCACCACCAGACTGCAAGCTCACTGGGTCACTATATGTTTGTCAACGTTTGCCCTATGCTGCAGACTGCAAGCTCCCTGGGTCAGTACCTGGAACAAAATGAATACAGGAGTATGCCCTGTGTATTAGAGTGCAAGCTCCCTGGGTCAGTGCCTGGAACAAAATTAATACAGGAGTATGCCCTGTGTATTAGAGTGCAAGCTCCCTGGGTCAGTACCTGGAACAAAACGAATACAGGAGTATGCCCTGTGTATTAGAGTGCAAGCTCCCTGGGTCAGTACCTGGAACAAAATGAATACAGGAGTATGCCCTGTGTATTAGAGTGCAAGCTCCCTGGGTCAGTACTGGTATGATCAATGCTCCAGACTGAGCTCCCTGGGTCAGTAGCTTGCACAACATGAACTGCAGAGTATTCCCTGTGTACTAGAGTGCAAGCTCACTGGGTCAGTCTCACACACTCCTGTATCCCAGGCTCCTGTGTATTTGTTGCTATTTCCAGTGACACCCAGGTGCTGTCCCACGTGACCCCATGAAGTAGAGCAATAGAGTGAGTGTAGGAGCAGTGGAATCCAGAGGTGTGAGGAGGGAAAGCCCAGCACCTCAGTAACTCAATACAGCCCCGCCCCGCAGTACTAGCCGCCCGCACGTGTCCTACTGTAGAGCGCGGCGCAGCCCGGGGAAAGAAGCGGCACAAGCAGCCTATTGCTCGCACCCCACTCACCTGTCTGTGACTGTAGCTACTAAACAACCGCCCGTCTCCAGTCCCGGACTCACACTGAACTTATGCGTCTTCCACTCTAGCCACTAAGCGCCCGTTCCATAGCACCGCCCACCACTCCGAGCCGCGACTTATAATTGGAGAATTTATGTGAATGACGTAGACGCCGCGCCCACATACTCCTTACCCGCTTATAAACCTC
Source organism: Xenopus laevis (assembly GCF_017654675.1). NCBI lineage: Eukaryota > Metazoa > Chordata > Amphibia > Anura > Pipidae > Xenopus > Xenopus laevis. Next base: position 11,007,985 of record NC_054371.1, read on the forward strand.
GCTCGCCATCCCGCCCTCCCGCCTCCTTTCTTATTGGCTGTTGTTTTATTGACGTCACTGCCTACAGGCCTCGTTATTGTTGTGGTCACGTATTGTACCCGTACCCTGTTTTACACTACAACTCCCACAATCCCCCTCTGCTCATACAGCTCTGTCTTACACTACAACTCCCACAATCCCCCTCTGCTCATACAGCTCTGTCTTACACTACAACTCCCACAATCCCCCTCTGCTCATACAGCTCTGTCTTACACTACAACTCCCACAATCCCCCTCTGCTCATACAGCTCTGTCTTACACTACAACTCCCACAATCCTCCTCTGCTCATCCAGCTCTGTCTTACACTACAACTCCCACAATCCCCCTCTGCTCATACAGCTCTGTCTTACACTACAACTCCCACAATCCCCTGCTGCTCATACAGCTCTGTCTTACACTACAACTCCCACAATCCCCAGCTGCTCGTACAGCTCTGTCTTACACTACAACTCCCACAATCCCCAGCTGCTCATACAGCTCTGTCTTACACTACAACTCCCACAATCCCCAGCTGCTCATACAGCTCTGTCTTACACTACAACTCCCACAATCCCCTGCTGCTCATACAGCTCTGTCTTACACTACAACTCCCACAATCCCCCTCTGCTCATACAGCTCTGTCTTACACTACAACTCCCACAATCCCCCTCTGCTCATACAGCTCTGTCTTACACTACAACTCCCACAATCCCCAGCTGCTCATACAGCTCTGTCTTACACTACAACTCCCACAATCCCCAGCTGCTCATACAGCTCTGTCTTACACTACAACTCCCACAATCCCCTGCTGCTCATACAGCTCTGTCTTACACTACAACTCCCACAATCCCCCTCTGCTCATACAGCTCTGTCTTACACTACAACTCCCACAATCCCCTGCTGCTCATACAGCTCTGTCTTACACTACAACTCCCACAATCCCCTGCTGCTCATACAGCTCTGTCTTACACTACAACTCCCACAATCCCCCTCTGCTCATACAGCTCTGTCTTACACTACAACTCCCACAATCCCCTGCTGCTCATACAGCTCTGTCTTACACTACAACTCCCACAATCCCCCTCTGCTCATACAGCTCCGTCTTACACTACAACTCCCACAATCCCCTGCTGCTCATACAGCTCTGTCTTACACTACAACTCCCACAATCCCCCTCTGCTCATACAGCTCTGTCTTACACTACAACTCCCACAATCCCCAGCTGCTCATACAGCTCTGTCTTACACTACAACTCCCACAATCCCCTGCTGCTCATACAGCTCTGTCTTACACTACAACTCCCACAATCCCCAGCTGCTCATACAGCTCTGTCTTACACTACAACTCCCACAATCCCCCTCTGCTCATACAGCTCTGTCTTACACTACAACTCCCACAATCCCCCTCTGCTCATACAGCTCTGTCTTACACTACAACTCCCACAATCCCCCTCTGCTCATACAGCTCTGTCTTACACTACAACTCCCACAATCCCCAGCTGCTCATACAGCTCTGTCTTACACTACAACTCCCACAATCCCCTGCTGCTCATACAGCTCTGTCTTACACTACAACTCCCACAATCCCCAGCTGCTCATACAGCTCTGTCTTACACTACAACTCCCACAATCCCCCTCTGCTCATACAGCTCTGTCTTACACTACAACTCCCACAATCCCCCTCTGCTCATACAGCTCTGTCTTACACTACAACTCCCACAATCCCCCTCTGCTCATACAGCTCTGTCTTACACTACAACTCCCACAATCCCCCTCTGCTCATACAGCTCTGTCTTACACTACAACTCCCACAATCCCCAGCTGCTCATACAGCTCTGTCTTACACTACAACTCCCACAATCCCCTGCTGCTCATACAGCTCTGTCTTACACTACAACTCCCACAATCCCCAGCTGCTCATACAGCTCTGTCTTACACTACAACTCCCACAATCCCCCTCTGCTCATACAGCTCTGTCTTACACTACAACTCCCACAATCCCCTGCTGCTCATACAGCTCTGTCTTACACTACAACTCCCACAATCCCCCTCTGCTCATACAGCTCTGTCTTACACTACAACTCCCACAATCCCCTGCTGCTCATACAGCTCTGTCTTACACTACAACTCCCACAATCCCCAGCTGCTCATACAGCTCTGTCTTACACTACAACTCCCACAATCCCCCTCTGCTCATACAGCTCTGTCTTACACTACAACTCCCACAATCCCCAGCTGCTCATACAGCTCTGTCTTACACTACAACTCCCACAATCCCCTGCTGCTCATACAGCTCTGTCTTACACTACAACTCCCACAATCCCCCTCTGCTCATACAGCTCTGTCTTACACTACAACTCCCACAATCCCCTGCTGCTCATACAGCTCTGTCTTACACTACAACTCCCACAATCCCCCTCTGCTCATACAGCTCCGTCTTACACTACAACTCCCACAATCCCCTGCTGCTCATACAGCTCTGTCTTACACTACAACTCCCACAATCCCCTGCTGCTCATACAGCTCTGTTTTACACTACAACTCCCACAATCCCCTGCTGCTCATACAGCTCTGTCTTACACTACAACTCCCACAATCCCCCTCTGCTCATACAGCTCTGTCTTACACTACAACTCCCACAATCCCCTGCTGCTCATACAGCTCTGTCTTACACTACAACTCCCACAATCCCCCTCTGCTCATACAGCTCTGTCTTACACTACAACTCCCACAATCCCCTGCTGCTCATACAGCTCTGTCTTACACTACAACTCCCACAATCCCCAGCTGCTCATACAGCTCTGTCTTACACTACAACTCCCACAATCCCCCTCTGCTCATACAGCTCTGTCTTACACTACAACTCCCACAATCCCCAGCTGCTCATACAGCTCTGTCTTACACTACAACTCCCACAATCCCCCTCTGCTCATACAGCTCTGTCTTACACTACAACTCCCACAATCCCCTGCTGCTCATACAGCTCTGTCTTACACTACAACTCCCACAATCCCCCTCTGCTCATACAGCTCCGTCTTACACTACAACTCCCACAATCCCCTGCTGCTCATACAGCTCTGTCTTACACTACAACTCCCACAATCCCCTGCTGCTCATACAGCTCTGTCTTACACTACAACTCCCACAATCCCCAGCTGCTCATACAGCCCTGTCTTACACTACAACTCCCACAATCCCCCTCTGCTCATACAGCTCTGTCTTACACTACAACTCCCACAATCCCCTGCTGCTCATACAGCTCACGCAGCGTGTTTATTACCATAGAGATTTTGTTTGTCTTTATGTGAAACATCAGATGAGAGTAATGTGAGTGGCCAGGAATATATATTGCACTGCATCATGGGACTCTGTGTGTAGTTGTCCAGCCAATCATATCTGTCCCACACTGTATAATCACCTCCCTCATTGCTACCCTGTGGGTAATGTTCCTGTCACACCGGGGAATCACTTGCAATCATTGTTACTATAGGCAGAGAAATCATAACTCTTAATATGTTACACAATAGGCAACTTTTCAATTGGCCTTCATTTTTTCTTTTTTATAGTTTTTTTTAATTATTTGCCTTCAGACTTTTTCCAGCTTTCAAGCGGGGTCACTGACCTCATCTAAACAAACAAATGCTACACATTTATTGTTATTGCTGCTTTTTATTATCTCTCTATTCAGTCCTCTCCTATTCATATTCCAGTCTCTTATTCCAATCAGTCACCTGTCTATTCTCTGCACTGCTGCTTCCGGCTTTAGCAAGAATGTAGCAGAAGGAGCCAGCTGAGCATCAGAGCTGTGAAGAAGCAAACAAGTCATTATGGGAATCTTGGCTAGAAAAGAGCTGGGGGAGATGTACAGGAAAGAATAACTGGTAGATTCATGGAGAATCAAACTGACACTGAGCAGTAATACGGCCTCATTTTGGTTTATCTTAAACGGGTAATTCACCTTTGAGTTAACTGTTACTGTAATGTAGAGAGTGATATTCTGAGGCAATTTGTAATTGGTTTTAATTTTTTATTATTTCTGGTTTTTGACTTATTTAGCTTTTTATTCTGCAGCTCTCCAGTTTGCAATTTCAGCAATATGGTTACTAGAGCCCAAATTCCCCTAGCAACCATACATTGATTTGAATAGGAGACTGGAATATGGATAGGAGAGGCCTGACTATAAAGATAAGTATTTTGAAGTAGGAAGATACAGATTATAGAAAGACCCCTTATCTGAGCATTCTGGATAATTGGTCCCAAAGCTGTACTAATAATCAGGGCTATATGGGCACCCACAGGGCATTAGAGTGGCAGCCTGGGGGGAGACTCACTGTGAAATGTGGCAGTGGAGTTAAAAGGGGAATTAACTGTTAGTATGATATAGAGAGGGATATTCTGAGACAATTTGCAATTGGTCTTCATTTTTTATTTATGGTTTTTGAGCTTTTTATTCAGCAGCTCTCCAGTTTGAAGTTTCAACAATCTGGTTGCTAGGGTCAACATTCTCCTAGCAACCATGCATAGATTTGAATAAGAGACTTGAATATGAATAGGAGGGGACTGAGTAGAGAGATGAGTAATAAAAAGTAGCAATAACAATGAACTTATAGCGTTAGAGAGCATTTTTTTTTTTTATATGGGGTCAGTGACCCCTATTGAAATCTGGAAGGAGAAAGCAAATAATTCAAAAACTATCAAAAATAAAAAATGAAAACCAATTGAAAAGTTGCTTAGAATTGGCCATTCTGTAACATACTAAAAGATAACCTGAAGATGAACCACCCCTTTAAAGAATTGCTATTTTTCGGCAGGACAGGAATTTGACAGACCAATGGGTGATTGAGATGATGTGTCTCACTCGCTACATCCAGAAACCCCACGCTGCCCTGTAACTGTGCCCTTTCTCTTTGTCACCTGACCGCTGTGTAATGTGCAGTTACCCGTGTCAGCCAATCAGCAGCTAGCTTTGATGTATCTAGTGCAGATAGAATGATGAGATCTAATATCTGATTGGTTCTGTTACTGTATTGTTCCCAGCAGGCTTAGCACATGCCCAGACCCCAAAGCCAATGAAAAAGATTGTATATATGTATGTATGTATGTGTGCCAACCCTGAGTAGCCATCATGTGATACCCTCATGTTTATCTGGCAGTTTATAATAGAAGGCTGATTATTATGGCAGTGAGTGAAGACAAACGCTGGTGTTTAGCCCAGGGGCAGTGTCAGTAGCCACAACTGATGAGAAAGAAAGAGACTTGATGTTGTTACAAGTGACTGCGACGTGGGCTGCATATAAACATGGCCAGGCAAAGTCACCCCTGTCATAACAAGACACATTCTGACTTATAAACAGCTGTAAATCACCCCCAGCTCAATAACAAGCAGGATTTATATTTGTCATTCATTAAGGAACACTGTCACCAAAATAAAGCATTTTTATGTGTCGCCCAATGTGCTCTCTGATATACAGCTCGTAAATGTTTCTGTCAGCTCTTGTGTTTGCTAATAATATATATATATATAATTCTAATGGACCCGCACTCTCATATCACTGCAGCTGAAGACTGGATTAGAGTGCAAGCGTTTGGTTATTTATATATACATATGTATATTTATGCAGGTATGGGACCTGTTATACAGAATGCTCGGGAGTTTCTAGATTTAAACATCAATTAAACCCAATAGGATTGCTTTGCATCCAATATATATATGGTCACAGAACAACCCCTCAGTGACTTCTAATATCCTTATCATTTACAGTAGGGGGTACATTATCCCTTATAATACATGAGTGATACTCAAGAGTTCCCTGTATAACTCAGCCTGCAGCCTTGTGTCTTTATATGGTCACAGAACAACCCCTCAGTGACTTCTAATATGCTTATCATTTACAGTAGGGGGTACATTATCCCGTATAATACATGAGTGATACTCAAGAGTTCCCTGTATAACTCAGCCTGCAGCCTTGTGTCTTTATATGGTCACAGAACAACCCCTCAGTGACTTCTAATATCCTTATCATTTACAGTAGGGGGTACATTATCCCTTATAATACATGAGTGATACTCAGAGTTCCCTGTATAACTCAGCCTGCAGCCTTGTGCCTTTATATGGTCACAGAGCAACCCCTCAGTGACTTCTAATATCCTTATCATTTACAGTAGGGGGTACATTATCCCTTATAATACATGAGTGATACTCAGAGTTCCCTGTATAACTCAGCCTGTAGCCTTGTGCCTTTATATGGTCACAGAACAACCCCTCAGTGACTTCTAATATCCTTATCATTTACAGTAGGGGGTACATTATCCCTTATAATACATGAGTGATACTCAGAGTTCCCTGTATAACTCAGCCTGTAGCCTTGTGCCTTTATATGGTCACAGAACAACCCCTCAGTGACTTCTAATATCCTTATCATTTACAGTAGGGGGTACATTATCCCTTATTATACATGAGTGATACTCAGAGTTCCCTGTATAACTAGACAGGATTCAGTTCATATTAATAGGAGGGGGTGCAGGGTGAGGGACATATTAAGTACTACATTTCTTGCAGTTATCAAAACAAACTTAGTTCCAGTAGCCAAAGGGTAACTTTTCTTATTTACAGCCGTTTAGAGACTCCCCTCCTATTATACATACCCCCAGTGCACATATGTGACATCACGTGACTCATGACTGTATGTAGAGCTGCTGTTGGATTCGGAAGACCCCGCGCAGCATTTTCATATCAATTTCCATTTTATCATTTGTACAGAAATAGTTTCCAATCTGAATTGCGAGGGATATATTTGGCCTTGGCCGGATGCACGTCCTTTCCCTGAAGTGTCCGACCCCCTCACCCGCAGGCAGCAGAGCACATGTTATAATGTTTTCCAGCAGCAGATGTTTTACACGCGTGTAATCCACTTGGCATGTTTGTCTGTGATCATTGTGAATCTGTTCATCTCCTGTGCATGTAGTTTGGGGGGCACCTGACAATGAATGGATGAATTCAGACCCCGACCCCCGACTCCCACCCATAGCTACACACACACACACACACACACAGAAGAAATGTCTATAACGAGGGTGTGTGGGACCTTTAAAGAGTGATAATCAAGCAGAGGAGAATCCACTTTAGAAATGCTAAAAAACATGAACATAAATTTATTAAATGACAGATCTTTAATTGAACTCATCATAGTGCCAGTGTATAGTGTGCATGTACCAGTTCAACTACAACTGGCATCCAGGGCTCTGGGCAGCTGCTTAAAGGATACGTAAACCTTAAAAATAAGCCAATGTAAAATTGATGAGGGGACTATTATAAGTGCTTTTGCAATGTACATTCATTATTTATTTTATTTTAATTTCAAGATATTAAGGGATACATGTGCTGTTAATATGAATGAATTTTGTTACAACAGCGCCACCTGCTGGTCATTTTCCCACCAGTCTGACCAGCAAGTAGTCAAGGAAGTTGTCAGGAGAAAGAAAGAGGCTGATGTTCTTCTGCTTAGGAAAGATTTCAGAGAGGTTTCTAATTATTTTTTCTAAGCAGAAGAACATCAGAGCAGCCTCTTTCTTTCTCCTGACAACTTCCTTGACTACTTGGTGGTCAGACTGGTGGGAAAATGACCAGCAGGTGGCGCTGTTGTAACACAATTCATTCATATTAAATTAAAACTAAACTCTAATAATGAATATGACGAAAAATGGCATATTTTATATACAAAACTTATGGCTAAAGTTTGAGCTTGTCAATAGCAGCAATGATCCAGGACTTCAAACTTGTCACAGGGGGTCACCATCTTGGAAAGTGTCTGTGACACTCACATGCTCAGTGGGCTCTGATTGGCTGTTGAGAAGCTAAGCTTAGGGCTCGTCACTAATTATCCAGCAGAAAATGAGCTTCCCTGGCTGTAATATAAGCTGATGCTACAGGTTTGCTGATTATTCAATTCTGATGCTAATTGTACTGGTTTCTGTGCTGCCATGTAGTAATTATGTGTATTAATTACTAATCAGCCTTATATTGTGACATTTCTATTCTATGTGTACTGTATATTGTGAGTGGGTCCCTAAGCTCAGTAAGTGACAGCAGCACAGAGCATGTGCAGTGAATCAGCAGAAAAGAAGATGGGGAGCTACTGGGGCATCTTTGGAGACACAGATCTTTACTGCTAAAGGGCTGTGGTTGCCTTGGGCTGGTACAGAAGCACAAAACATCATGTACAACATTTCTACCAACTTCTTTAGTTAGGCTTTAGTTCTCCTTTGACTGTACATGTATCCTTTAATATCTTGGAATTCAAAAAAATATATATTGAATGTACATTGAACAGCACCCTCATCAATTTTACATTACACTTATTTTTAAGGTTTACTTATCCTTTAATAACCTACTCTGGGGCCACAGCCTTTCTGCACTGCCAGTCGTGCTGCATTCTTTGCTGGAGTCTCAGAGAAAGGGGCAGTTGGGGAAATGGTTACACAAAGAGCTGACTGACTACTAGATGTTGTTTTAGTGTATAACTGTCCTTTGGTATATACAACCCTATATATATATATATACACATATAAAACCTTAAATAAGCAGCACGGCAAACATATCCCCATATATAATGATATAAAAAGGAAATAAACTTATATAAATGTGATCATTTCTTCTCCAGTTCTTGCAGTCGCCGGGTCAGATCATCAATCCGGACGTTCTTCAACTGAAGGAGCTGCTCCAGTCGCCGCAACTTTGCCTGCAGAATCTGAGAGGAAGGGACAACATTCAGTTACAGCTTCCCAGATTTATGGAGGATTCTATTCTGTGGAGGAACTAGCAGGGCAAGGGGTGCAACTCGGATTTTGGCCAGACTTCTGGTTTTCCAGGTACAGAAATCACAGGTATTATAAAAGTATAAAAAAAATATAAAGGCACAGGAAAAAGTATAAATGAATGATATTAAAAGATGATATATTGGAGAAACGGGTGATATTTTTTCTGAAATGTAAAGTCCACAATCGGCAATATATTTTCAAGGTCAGTGCATATAAAAATAAAGACTTTTTTCAATTACTTTCCATTATTTATTTTTTTTACTGTTGTTCCAATATCTAAGTTTAAAGGGATACTGTCATGGGAAAACATGTTTTTTCCAAAACACATCAGTTAATAGTGCTGCTGAAATCCATTTCTCAGAAGAGTAAACAGACTTTTTTATATTCAATTTTGAAATCTGACATGGGGCTAGACTGATTGTCAGTTTCCCAGGTGCCCCCAGTCATGTGATTTGTGCCTGCACTTTAGGATGGAACTGCTTTCTGGCAGGCTGTTGTTTCTCCTACTCAATGTAACTGAATGTGTCGCGGTGGGACCTGGATTTTACTATTGAGTGCTGTTCTTAGATCTACCAGGCAGCTGTTATCTTGTGTTAGGGAGCTGTTATCTGGTTACCTTCCCATTGTTCTTTTGTTAGGCTGCTGGGGGGAAAGGGAGGGGGTGATATCACTCCAACTTGCAGTACAGCAGTAAAGAGTGACTGAAGTTTATCAGAGCACAAGTCACATGATTGGGGGCAGCTGGGAAACTAATAATATGTCTAGCCCCATGTCAGATTTCAAATTTAAATATAAAAAAAAATCTGTTTGCTCTTTTGAGAAATGGATTTCAGTGCAGAATTCTGCTGGAGCAGCAATATTAACTGATGTGTTTTGAAAAAAACATGTTTTCCCATGACAGTATCCCTTTAGAGTTGAATATTCCTGTCTCTGGTGTTTGAGTCTGGCAGCTCAGTAATTCAGGTTCAGATTCTGTTACAATTTTACAACATTGAGTTGATCCATTTCTCAGCAGCATCTCTGGAGTATCAGTAACTATTGTATCAATTCCAACAGCTGCCTGTAATGAAACCCAGAGATTCTGCTCAGCAGGGACAAAGATAACAAATGTATCAACTAAATGTATCAATTCAGAACAGTTTACAGGGTCGGCGACTCCCCCTCCCAGAGCTGCTTTAGAAGGTGAAAAATGACACTTTACACTTCAATATTAGAAAAAGACATGGATAATAGAAAGTAATTGGAAAAAGTGGTTATTTCTGGTGATCTATCTGAAACCAACTAGTTGTTTGAAGGTGAACATTGGTTGCCATTGGTCCTGCTCTCCATTGCTCTGTGTGACTGCAGAAGCCTCACCTCAATAGTCTCCTGGGATAAGATCAAGGCTTGTTCTTTCTCTGCCAGCTGGAAGCGCAGGGTGCTGTCGCCATTAGCTGCCTGGGTGTATCCTTGGTGTGTTTTACTGGGGGTGAAAAGGGAAGAATTTCTAGCATTCTGCTCTGCAGAGCAACACTGTTCTGACAGCAACATGAAAACTAAGCCCGATTAAAGTGGACCTGTCACCCAGACACAAAAATCTGTATAATAAAAGTCCTTTTCAAATTAAACATGAAATCCAATTTCTATTTTTTATTAAAGCATTCATAGCTGTTGTAAATTCATTTAAACATCTCCGCTGTCAATCAAATATTGTCTGCCCCTCCTCTAAGCCTTAGACAATTACTTTCACTTTCCATTCAGCACTTCCTACATGTCACTGCTCTCCCCACATTCCCCCCGTTCTCTTCACCATTTAATTGTGTAACCAGGACATGGGGATGGACATCAGGTCCCCCATTCTGGTGCACAAATTCTGAGATGATACAAGACTTGTCTTAATAACAGTGTCCACAAAATGGCTGCTGCCTGCTTGTTATAATTTTGAAATCCCAGACTGATGGAAACAAGATTCAAATAATTTATACAGTGTAATTAAAGTTCATTTTGCTTGACTAATGTGATAAAATAGGATTTGGAATAATTTCTTTGGGTAACGGGTCCACTTTAACAACAGGTCTTTGGGGGACCCAACTTCTTTTCCCACCTCCTTTTAGAGCAGCTTTCTCTAACATGAAAGTGAATTATTTAGGGGAACTATTGTGAAAATGAAAATTTTTCATCATACTGAAATAAGAAACTTTCAAATAACTGATTCCAGCACAAACAAAATCTAACAAAATAACTGCCTTTTGCACAAATTCTGCATGTAGAGAGACATGATGTCTGGTGAGTTTAATAGAGTGAGCTCTAATACATCTTCTAGGCAAAAGGAGCCCCCCTATAAGATATATTGGATCTAACCGTCAGTGAATATCTGACACCCAACTGCTGCATGAAGAGAGAATGAAGAGAAACAGATGCTGAGAGAATATTTTATTAGTTGTATGTAGAACGTTTCTTATTTCAGTAGGCTGAAGCTTATATTAAATTTTTATTTCTGTGATAGTTCCCCTTTAATATACTATATAACCCATATCAACCAACCAGCAGTTCACTTTTACACTTTCTGAGCAGTCTGCATAAATACAGCAATGATCTGATTGGTTGCTATGGGTTACAGGCCCTGCAGTACCCTGTTTTAGTAGAGTAATGTGCTGCAGGGAGACTGCAGTTCTGCATTTCATTTACCGCGTATTCCTGCCGGTTCCAAGTCCCTGACCTTTATTTAAATGTCACTATATTTACATCCCCCCCGGCTGCATTCTATTCCCCACTTGCCCTGCAGCGCTCACGTGCCAGGAGTTCTGTTGTGCAGATTCCACAGAGACAACGATCAAGGGGCCTGCGTTATATTTGTATCTGAGGACACACTGACTTTGTGGTTTGGCCTCCACCCTGGCCATGAGCACCTGGTTAGCTGTAGATTAGATTAAACACAGCAGTGTATGCTGGGAGTTGTAGTTCTGCAACAGATCAGGAGCTGTGAGATGTCTGTGTAATAATACACTCAATAGCTATACCCACTAATATTAGACAGGATCTAACAGCATTACAGCAGATTTGCTGGCAGGATATGTAATTGTTCTGAAAGGGGATATATATATAAAAAACAAATTTAGCTGTCTCTCCAAATACAGCTCAGTATAATGGCATAACCTGCATATATAACATATTAAATTGATTCTGTCATGATTTTTATGGTGTAGTTTTTACTTCTAAATCACACAGTTTACACTGCAAATAATTCACTGTACAATATAAAATGTCATTCCTGAACCAGCAAGTGTATTTAGTTGTAATATTGGTGTGTAGGTGCATCTCAGCTCATTTTGCCTGGTCATGTGATTTCAGAAAGAGCCAGCACTTTAGGATGGAACTGCTTTCTGGCAGGCTGTTGTTTCTCCTACTAAATGTAACTGAATGTGTCTCAGTGGGACCTGGATTTTACTATTGAGTGTTGTTCTACCAGGCAGCTGTTATCTTGTGTTGGGGAGCTGCTATCTGGTTACTTTCCCATTGGTCTGTTGTTAGGCTGCTGGGGGGAAAGGGAGGGGTGATATCACTCCAACTTGCAGTACAGCAGTATAGAGTGACTGAAGTTTATCACATGACTGGAGGCAACTGGGAAACTGACAATACGTCTAGTCCCATGTCAAATATCAAAATCAAATATTAAAAAATATGTTTGCTATTTTTACTTTACTAACACTCTAGCCTTTCTCAAAGAGTGGTAGCTAAAACGTTAGCTGTTTTTTTGCTGAATAAACACCACTTTCACTCTTCATAAGACCAGTGAGTGCATGCCTACTGTAGGATAATTATCCATTTGCTTGCTGATTGCACCCAGGCACTTTATATGCATTTTACGTGTTCTAGCAATTTCTTATATACATATATAAGTCCAGTAAGTACCCGCACTCCTACGTCAATATTCGTTTGTGGATGCTTGGTCAATTTTAGTTATATAATGCTTAAAGAGGGACCCGGACTCCAAAATCTCGTGTCACAGAATTTTTATTGATTCATCACTCGTGCATCGAGTGATGAATCAATAAAAATTCCGTAACTCAAGATTTTGCAGTGTGGGTCCCTCTATATGCATTATATATATATATATATATATATATATATATATATATATATATACAGTAGTAAAAGGGTATATACACACATACACACACACACAAAATGCAGGGATTGACAGCATTCCAAGGAAATACATCAAGTCAATAATTCAAATGAAAGTGGAGATTTATTGGTGATCCTCCAAGGATCACCAATTTCATTTGAATTATTGACTTGATGTATTTCCTTGGAGTGCTGTCAATCCCTGCATTTTGTCTACATACTTCTCAGACTAGCACCCGGGTTTCTGCATACTAATGGTTGTGCATTCCATTCTGTTTGATATATATATATATAGACAAACACAAGAGTCCTCTGCACTCAACCCATTATCAATATATTTAAGACAGAGACATTTTGTGCTACTGCTACTGAAAAATGCCTTACCCTTTAAACAACACAGGGATTGTTTGTCCATATATTGCAATATATTTAAGCTGAACAACTACGTCACACTCATCCCATATCTGGCCAGTCCTATGCCAGCTATAGTCAGGTGATCCCACTGGTGTCTAATAAAAGGGCAGCCAAGTTTGGGAGTTTTACTTTGAAAGCAGCAAGTAAGTTGCAGGTAAAACTTAGTCCCTTTGTAAAATGTATAATTAAGCAATAGAATTCTTAATGAATCAGATGAAAATTGAGCGTAGGACTGGCCAGATATGGGATGACTTTGACGTAGTTGTTCAGCTTAAATATATTGCAATATAGTGAAACTCCTAATTTCCCTCCCTGCCCCTAATTTGCATATGTAAATTAGGATTTGATTCATCTGAATCCTGCTGAAAAAGACCGAATCCTGGATTTGGTGCATCCCTAGTTTATTTATATAGATAGACACACACACACACTATACAGAGAGAGAGAGAGAGAGAGAGAGAGAGAGAGAGAGAGAGAGAGAGAGAGAGAGAGAGATGAAGAAGCTCGCACTCACAGGGCTTATCAAATCAAAAAATGGTGTTTATTCAGTAATGAAAACAACTAACGTTTCGGCTTGCACTTTGAGAAAGGCTTGAGTGCAAGCCGAAACGTTAGTTGTTTTCATTACTGAATAAACACCATTTTTTGATTTGATAAGCCCTGTGAGTGCGAGCTTCTTCATCTCTCTACTTAATTTTTGGGCTTTTTGCACCCAGGCAGCTATGACTTTTTGACGTGTTGTGCCGGCTTCCAGATTACCTTATATATATATATAGAAAAAGGAAAGAAGAAGCTCGCACTCACAGGACTTATCAAGTCAAAAAAGGTGTTTATTTGGATCAAATAAACACCTTTTTTGACTTGATGAGTCCTGTGAGTGCGAGCTTCTTCTTTCCTTTACCTAATTTTTGGGCTTTTTGCACCCAGGCAACTTTGACCTTTAGACGTGTAGTGCCGGCTTTCAGACCACCGTGTATATATATATATATATATATATATATATATATATATATATATATATATATATATATATATATATATATATATATATATACTCAAAGGTCTTCTGATGAAAAAGAAAAATGTGTTTATTTCAACGTTTCGGCTGAGGACGGCTCGCGTGTAAGAGCCGAAATGTTGAAATAAACACATTTTTCTTTTTCATCAGAAGACCGATGAGTGCGGACTTTGTTGTTGCTTAATACTTATTTTGTTTGTACCAGCACCTAGGCAGTTACAGGTGATCTGTGTGCACCAGGCCAGTGGTTGTGTATATATATAGTGAATAAAGTACCCCCTCTTGTAAAATATAAGGATATTATAAGTTACAGAGGAGTTTCATGACCATATAAAAACATGAGGCCGAAGTTCATGGAACTCCGAGGTGCCGTCTAATATCCTCATATTTTGCAACAGGGGGTACTTTATTTATTATAATACACAAGTTTTAGTGAGTCATGTGACAGAAATGACATCAGAACTTACCGTTTATAACTGATGACATCAGAACTCACCGTTTATAAGGATATCATTTATAAGATATTCATGACTTTTGTGTATTATATATATATATAGATACATCTGAGCAGGAAGTCATTCAGCTATTGTAACACTAGATGGTGCTGTTCTGTTGCATTGGGTATAAGATAGACCCAACGGGGATTATATACATAAATAATTTGTATAGTGCTTGAAGCTCCAAATTGTAAATTTTTTGAGGGTTTAACTTACCCAATGCATTGGGGGATCCAGGTGCTCACACCTTAAGCCTTCAGCTCAGGAAGACACTGTGACAGAATATCAAATGAAAAAGGTTGGCACAAACTGGATCACTCTCCACGATGTACTTAAAAAATGTATTTATTTAGAACAACAACATCCCAAATGCCTTACGCGTTTCGTGCCTTTTGGGCACTTAATCATAGGCTAGACCCAACAGGGACCAATTTGTCCGTCTCTCCCGTAACTGACACGTCTCGTGGAACCAACCCACTCACCTTGCTGGATCAGCCTTGGCACCTTGTCTCGGGCTGAGTTCTGTGCCATTGCTTTTATACCCTGTGTGACGTGAAAGGAAAATGTTAGATAATATCCAGAATATATTACATTATGTCTGTACATGGAACTCTATGATTTAACTATGGATTGTGGTATCAAGCCTGTAATTCTGCGTCGCTCTCATGCCAATCAGATTGACAAGGCCGTTTATTATTATTATTATTAAATAATCGATCTGTGCCAGTTTCTGCTCACTGTGCTCTTTACGGAAGCTTCTATGTGTATCCTACTTACACGCAGCTCTTTATATTGGCTTAAAAGGACTAAAACCTTATGTATTTATTGATTTATTTATTACTGATGTAACATGGCACAGATCATGGCTGACTGAGAGGCAGACAATCATTCCTGTGTCACAGTATTGGGGAACCTGGGCTGTTCCTGCCGTTATATAATCAAGAGCCGTTTATTAGAGGAAACATGGAGTGTGAATAAAATAAAATATTCCTATATCAGCTCCCTGCCCAGTCAGAGGGTAATGAGATGGGCACATAGGGAATGAGTAACCCCAGATTTACCCTGAGACAGAGGGCCAGGCGAGTGGTAATTACTGGTATGTAATTAATTGTAAATTAGCTGAGGATTGGGCATATGGAAGTGAATCCCTGGCATTGCTCCTATAACTGTGATTTACTATAAGAATAAATAAATAAACACAACACCTCCAATTCTGCCAAAAGTACTTAGAAGTTCATAGTCGATACATATACGTTGAGTAAATTTACCTTTATCGGAGTGAGTGTTTGTATTATTGTGTGGCACTTGCTCCTGGGTACAAGACAAGAACAAAAAGGTTTAGAGAAGGAAAGAATTATCTACTGTAATAATCACCCTTGTGTCTGTGCTGCACATTCACTGGCACTTGTACTCACACGTATAACTGTATTTGTGTGAGAACAGGATTTAAATCTTTTTCCCTGAACTAAGAATGTTCCTGCTGAATTGTGCTTAGTACAGAGGAATACCTATGCTGCATAGTTTTATGGGATCTCTCTGTACAGACTATGAGCAAACTTAGGGACTGTTCCTGCTGAATTGTGCTTAGTACAGGGAATACCTATGCTGCCATAGTTATTATATCTCTCTGTACAGACTATGAGCAAACTTAGGGACTGTTCCTGCTGAATTGTGCTTAGTACAGGGAATACCTATGCTGCCATAGTTTTATGGGATCTCTCTGTACAGACTATGAGCAAACTTAGGGACTGTTCCTGCTGAATTGTGCTTAGTACAGGGAATACCAATGCTGCCATAGTTTTATGGGATCTCTCTGTACAGACTATGAACAAACTTAGGGACTGTTCCTGCTGAATTGTGCTTAGTACAGGGAATACCTATGCTGCCGTAGTTTTATGGGATCTCTCCGTACAGACTATGAGCAAACTTAGGGGACTGTTCCTGCTGAATTGTGCTTAGTACAGGGGAATACCTATGCTGCCATAGTTTTATGGGATCTCTCTGTACAGACTATGAGCAAACTTAGGGACTGTTCCTGCTGAATTGTGCTTAGTACAGGGAATACCAATGCTGCCATAGTTTTATGGGATCTCTCTGTACAGACTATGAACAAACTTAGGGACTGTTCCTGCTGAATTGTGCTTAGTACAGGGAATACCTATGCTGCCGTAGTTTTATGGGATCTCTCCGTACAGACTATGAGCAAACTTAGGGGACTGTTCCTGCTGAATTGTGCTTAGTACAGGGGAATACCTATGCTGCCATAGTTTTATGGGATCTCTCTGTACAGACTATGAGCAAACTTAGGGACTGTTCCTGCTGAATTGTGCTTAGTACAGTCAGGGCCGCCATCAGGGGGGGACAGGGGGGACAAGCGTACCGGGCCCGGGCATGAAGGGGGGCCCGGCAGCGCTGCATTTTTTTGAAGATCCGGGCCCCCCTTACGAGTGCCCGAGCCGTACGTCTTGCCTCTTCAGTGCCGAATGCGGAAGTGCCGAAAAGCCGAAGCCGATGCGACGAAAAGACCCGAAGTCACGGAAAAAGCCGAAGTCCCGAAGTCACGAAGCGCCGAAAAGACCCGAAGTCACGAAAACAGCCGAAGCCGAAGTCCTGAAGCGGTGAAAAGACCCGAAGTCACGAAAGGAGGCGAAGTTGAAGTACTGAAGCCATGAGTTCAATTCTACTGAACACCAGTTTGTGTTTTTTTTTTTTTTTTAATCCCCTGGCCACCAATGTATTATTTTAATATTCTATAGGCCCCTGCCACCAATCTTTTTTTTAAAACTTTTGTTTTTGGGGCCCCAATTTTTTTTTTAACTCGTAAGGGGCCCCTTGCCACCAGTTTTTTTTTTTTTCAAAAAAAAATTATTTTTTTTTTTAATTTTTTTTGGGGCCCCAATTTGTTTTTAACTTGTAAGGGGGCCCCTGCCACCATTTTTTTTTTTTTTTCAAAAAAATTTTTTTTTCTCCAAATTTTTTTTTTGGGGCCCCAATTTGTTTTTAACTTATAAGGGGGCCCCTGCCGCCAATGTTTTTTTTCAAAAAAAAATTAATTTTTTTTCAAAATTTTTTTTGGGGCCCCAATTTGTTTTTAACTTATAAGGGGGCCCCTGCCGCCAATGTTTTTTTTTTTTTCAAAAAAAAATAAATTTTTTTTCAAATTTTTTTTTGGGGCCCCAATTTGTTTTTAACTTAGAAGGGGGCCCCTGCCACCAATGTTTGTTTATTTTTTAGTTTTTTTTACATTTTTTTTTGTTGGGGCCCCAAGTTTTTTTTAACAGGGGGCCCCTGCCACCAATGTTTTTAAAAAAAAAAAAATTTTAATTTTTTTTTTTTGGGGCCCCAATTTTTTTTATAAGGGGGCCCTGACCATCAATAGCTTTTTACAACTTGTGTGGGGGGGGGGTTACTTTTTTAGCGCTGATGTCTGTGTGGTCTTTTAACTGCGATGTGGGCGGGATATGGGGCGGAGCTTGGTCGTCAGTGTGGGCGGGGCCCAGGGGGCCCCAAAAATTTTGTTGTACGGGGCCCCGTGATTTCTAATGGCGGCCCTGAGTACAGGGAATACCTATGCTGCCATAGTTTTATGGGATCTCTCTGTACAGTCTACGAACAAACTTAGGGACTGTTCCTGCTGAATTGTGCTTAGTACAGGGAATACCTATGCTGCCGTAGTTTTATGGGATCTCTCTGTACAGACTATGAGCAAACTTAGGGGACTGTTCCTGCTGAATTGTGCTTAGTACAGGGAATACCTATGCTGCCATAGTTTTATGGGATCTCTCTGTACAGACTATGAGCAAACTTAGGGGACTGTTCCTGCTGAATTGTGCTTAGTACAGGGGAATACCTATGCTGCCATAGTTTTATGGGATCTCTCTGTACAGACTATGAGCAAAATTAGGGACTGTTCCTGCTGAATTGTGCTTAGTACAGAGGAATACCTATACTGTTATAGTTTTATGGGATCTCTCTGTACAGACTATGAGCAAACTTAGGGACTGTTCCTGCTGAATTGTGCTTAGTACAGGGGAATACCTATGCTGCCATCGTTTTATGGGATCTCTCTGTACAGACTATGAGCAAACTTAAGGACTGTTCCTGCTGAATTGTGCTTAGTACAGGGAATACCTATACTGCCATAGTTTTATGGGATCTCTCTGTACAGTCTACAAACAAACTTAGGGACTGTTCCTGCTGAATTGTGCTTAGTACAGGGAATACCTATGCTGCCATAGTTTTATGGGATCTCTCTGTACAGACTGAGCAAACTTAGGGGCTGTTCCTGCTGAATTGTGCTTAGTACAGAGGAATACCTATGCTGCCATAGTTTTATGGGATCTCTCCGTACAGACTATGAGCAAACTTAGGGACTGTTCTTGCTGAATTGTGCTTAGTACAGGGAATACCTATGCTGCCATAGTTTTATGGGATCTCTCTGTACAGACTATGAGCAAACTTAGGGACTGTTCTTGCTGAATTGTGCTTAGTACAGGGAATACCTATGCTGCCATAGTTTTATGGGATCTCTCTGTACAGTCTACGAACAAACTTAGGGACTGTTCCTGCTGAATTGTGCTTAGTACAGGGGATACCTATGCTGCCATCGTTTTACGGTATCTCTCTGTACAGACTATGAGCAAACACAACCCAATAAAGTGCCATACCCCTAATAACCATGTGTCTTTGGTCACTAGTCGGCACCCCCTGCTGAGGGAATTATAATAAAATAGGAGGGCAATGGGAGGAGATGAATTCCAGCCAATTATCTACAAGGAGTTTGTATGCTCTTTCCCATGTTCACATGGGTTCCTCTCGATTCTCTGATTTCCTTCGCACACGCTACAAACATACAAGTAGGTTAATTGGCTCCTGATAAAACTGATCCTGGTGTCTGCAGATGTGATAGGGACATGATTAGAATGTAAGCTCCACTGGTGCAGGGGCTGATGGGAATGATGTATAATCTGTATAATGAGCTATGGAACATGTTGCTGCTGTACAAATAAAGGATAATAGAAGTCCTTGCATGAAATGAAATGAGAGCAGACATAGTGCTGATGAACTGCAGCTCCCAATACAGACAGACGGGGGCCCCGCTGTGCATTACCTGAGATAAATCAGCTGAAATGTGATTTAGTCTCTGTTTCTCCTCGATCTTCTGCCGCAAGGTAATCAGCACCAGCTCCACCACCCCCGGGGAGCACTGGACAATCTTACGGATCACGTCATCAGGAACAGAGAAGCTGAGCTTGCTGAGAACTTTCCTGTTGGGGGGGACAATCTAAATTATATTCCGACATACACGCTCACGTATAAACGCTCAACCCACCCCCCAATTCCATTTCACTAGCAGCCGCTGACTTCTCCCCTGCCTCGAGGGAACTGCAGGACAAACAGCAAACGAGATAAAGGGTTTTGCATTCAAACGCAACTCTAATCAACTCTAATGAACCCCCAAAACTGTAGCAGGAGTTTAACAAGCATAGAGGTTCCCCAGGGAAATATTTGGGGGTTCTGAACACTCTGTCTAATGGCCAGCTAGAGGGTGTCAGGTCAGAGATCCGTGATGCCTCTGTTTGCTGCGAATCGGGTCTAGTAACCCATAGCAACCAATACGATTTTTGCTTTTAAACAATTAACCAGTAAATGCTGGCGGTTGATTGGCTTACTAAACGTATTTGATCATCCCGTAAATGTTGCAGCACAAGATATAAGCTGGATGTTCCATACACAGGGGCATTTAGTTGGCACTTGGTTCTGTTACCATCTCAGTGTGTAAATGCTCTGATTGGCTGATATCCGTTGAGGTTTTATCTGTGGATATTCTAAGGCTGTGATTGGCTACAGGGTTGTTTATAAAAGCTCCATAGTGTATTTTTATCTGTAACCAATAGAAAGTATTATCCCATTCCAGGCTAAACATCAATATCGAGATTAAAAGGCAGAGCAGATGTCATTCCCTGAGTTATCCAGCAGGTGGGGCTGCAGGAGACACTTACCTGTTCAGTATAGTCCAGTTGCTGAGTTTCTGACTGATAGAATTGGCCGGCACGTAGTTGTGCATTTCCACAAGCTTTGGGAAATAAAACTTCACCAGCTCAGCCGCCAGCACTGCGAGGAAACACGGGCACGGGTCATGTGATTATCTGCATCTGGCGTGTATATATAATGTGGAGTGTTCCCCTTTAATTCACAAGTGTTTGGTGCAAATAAAATAATCCTCACTGTTTGTGCATCTGGACATGTGAGACGTGCATTGAACAGGGGGGTGCTATTTGCTGCTAGTCTGATAGGAAACTCATTAAACCCACAACCTAGCTTTGTGCCTAGGTACGTACAGGGGACAGGCTGGATTAATTTATTAAGGGGTCAGGTTCCTGTCTGACCATGGGAAAGAGAGCAGCCCAGGAGCAGGAAATACAGAGAATCAGAGCTCTGTACTGGGTCAGTACTGGGGAGGAGGGGCTGGATTAGGTTCCTCAGGGGGCTACTCATCATAATGGGTCCCAGTTTAATCTTAAATAGATTTACCCTTTAATTGCAAATATATATATATAAAAATAAGAAGTGGCCCCTCACTAGCTCTGTTCTACCTGCTGCTGTGCTGTTAATACATTTCCCATACAGATTCATTGCCAGGATCCTGCTGTACACCCCACATACACACAAGCAATACATAATGAATCGCTGGAGACAGGCCTGTTATCAGATATACTATATACTCCATCAGCAGCCAAGGGAAGATGAGTCTGTGTTTCTGATCAGCCTGGAAATGATTTACTACCCATCATGGGATGTTTAGAAACAAAGAATTTAATTGCCAGCGTCTTTCTGAAAGTTAATGTTTTTTTCAACTTCCCCTTTAAAGGGAACTGGAACAAAACATAAAGGGAACATAAACCTGACTTACAAACATGCAATAAATGCTGCTTACACTGCGTCTCCCCTGTGTCTGGGGGCTTCATATAACAGGGATGTAAATCAGCGACTAGACGTTAATAATCTATATGTGTAGTGATGCCTTCCATAAATCAGCCCTGTCTGCTTCACTTGTGGCCTATAGAGTGCAGCAAGAAGATGCCCGAGCACCCAGGCCTCTATGAGACGATAAGTACTGCCTGCTTAACCCTTACTGATCAACCGAGTCTAGCATTGGTGCCCACAGTGGGTTAATATTTGCATTACACACAGGCCAGGAGAATCTTCCTGATTGCTATGGGCCCCATCCATCCAGAGCTGCCCAATTGCCTGTATTATAATCTGACACTTTCAGGGACACATTATGGATTCCTAGGACAGACTGAGGGGCAATAAGGGGGCAATAAGCTCTCAGAGGTTCAGTTCTTGCTCACAGACCCCCAGATAGATAGATAGAGCACAACAATAATATACAGCGTGTAACATTCCCACAAGGTGTGGCAATATTTGCGCACTCACACTTGTGTTGTAGGAGTGTCACTGGCCGACAGCTACTAAGTGTGTCGCCCCAGCTGTGTATATATAACATAACTCACAACACTTCGGAAATAGAAAATATTTGTGGCCACACACCTATTTACCATGTTCATTACACAAAATTTGGCAGGTTGAAAGTTTGAACACATTTCTGTGGTTTTTATGTGTTATTAGAGTTTTGCTAAATTGCCTGAATTGCCCTTTAAGCTGCAAGTGACAGTTTCCCCAAGAGACCTGCTGATCTTGAATTGTTACAATCGTTTCGTTGCTTATCTTAATTTGTTACACATGTATCGAAGTGCAACTGCCACATATTCTGGGCTCTGCCAAGAGGCAATTAAGTTAGAAACTTTGTATCTTTTTCTGGCTGTTCAGTGCAGGAGATCAAAGTGAAAGTCAGGACATTTCAGTAACATTCTGGGACTGAGGGCTGAGCTGTTAAAACTGGGCCTGTCCCACGAAAAACAGGACAGTTGGGAGGTATGAGATAGAAGTGCTTCCCTTCCAAAAATTTCCTAATTCCCCCCCACACCCACAAATGATGAACCCAAGTAAGTGTGTGTAAGGGATGCTGGGATTTGTAGTGAACTAATAGACACAGTGAGTAGTAATTACTACTCCATATGGAAATTAGGGACAGGAAGGAAAAAAAGTAGAAAAAAATTTTTTTGCTTCCTTTTTTTGTGCCAAAAAGTTAAGTGATTTTCCCTTCCTGAACCTAATTTGCATATGCAAATTAGGATTCAGTTCGACCAGGCACAAAGATTCTGCTGAATGCGAATCCTGCTGAAAAAGACCAAATCCAGGATTCAGGGCATCCCTAGTAGTAACCCACGGCAACCAATCAGATCTCTGCTTTCATTTTCTCGCTCGCATTAGACTGATCAAAACAAATTGCTGATTGGCCGCTGATAACCCTGCAGCACATTACCCACAATCCCTTTGTGCCTAGATGCATAAAATTCCAGAACCGCACTCACCGCCGTCACTGAAATCCCTGGCGATGTTCCTTTTGGGTCTGGATAATGGAATCTTGTCCACCCAAGAATACAGCTCCTGCAGGGCCTCCTCTTCAAACTCCACCGCCATTTTGTGACTTGTGAATCCCCGATATACAGTGTGTGTCCTGTTCGATTAGGAATAAACACAGTTGTGTGTGTGTATGTGTAGTTTGTAGGCAAATTCCCTTTATCCTATCAAGTTACATCCCCAGCAAGCTCCTTCATTCACATCCCCTGCTGCCAGCATCCATGTTGTTTAGGGTAGCCATAGCAACAGCTGTGCCAGGACTCCAGGAAGTGGAAGCTTGGAATTGTGGGAGATGTAGTTCTAGCCTGTTACATGACACACTGAAGTGATCCTGAATTATTTATCCTCTCCCTCCTGCCATGGAGAATTCAGTTATTAGCCCCTGTCAGAAAGCCTTGGGGGTCTCTATAATTCCATGTTATGTTTGTGTGTTTCCCTCCCAGGCTCCTCAGTGCAGTCATGTGTCACAGTATATGAATCCCGTGTGTGAGGAGAAATTCCAGCTAAAACACGGAGAGGAGAAAAACATTCCTCTGAATTGGAATTAGTCAATAAATTGAAAGAGTTATCAGCCGCTGTGTGTTTATACAAATGGGAGGGAACTTTGTTTATTTATAAAATTCTTGTTACATAACGCACGACTAGGGTTGCCACCAGGCCGCTACTTTACTGGCCTGGCCGCTAAAAATGATGGTGGATCCCAATAAAGATAAATATATAGGAAGGTCTGTATTTTTTTCCAGAAAAGGTGAAACCCTACACACAACTATAAAACAAAACAATATACAATCTTCTGTACAAAAACTAAATGCACTAAATATACAAACCATATAGTTAATAAGCAAATGATTTCTCCCCCTAAACCTCCCCTATCATTAACTGAGAGACTCCCTGTTACATTTAACTATATTTAATTAGTTGCCCCTTTAGGTTTCTTTGGTGATTTTGGGGCCTTTGAGGATTTAACAAAATATTCATCCAATCCTTCCTCAAATCTCTTTACCTGAAACTCCTTGGGAATCACTTTCGTCCTCCAGAAACACCAGCCCCCCTCCCTCTGAAATTCCCTGCTCTCCCATTTCTTTACTTTTAGGATTGCCACCTTTTCCCGCTGGGAATGATGTCATGGGGGTGGTGACGGTGGGCAGAGCTATGATATGCATTGCCCAATCGCGCGTCAGTCTTAAGCTGGCCATAGATGTAAAGATTTTTAAAAGATCCAATTGTTTATCTCGAAATGATGGGTTAAATGTACGATGTGTCCATGAACTAAAAAGAACATTTCAGGCAATATTGCCAGGAAAACAAAGGGGAACTGCCTGATTGCCCAGCAAACATAGATAGATTGCACTGGGACT
This sequence comes from Xenopus laevis, assembly GCF_017654675.1. Lineage (NCBI taxonomy): Eukaryota > Metazoa > Chordata > Amphibia > Anura > Pipidae > Xenopus > Xenopus laevis. Next base: position 11,032,701 of record NC_054371.1, read on the forward strand.
GATAACGATTTTTTAACCTGGCCGATCAATTCTCTGACAGATGTCGGACGAAAAATCGTAAGATGTACGATCGTTCGAATCCCACTAACTTCACGATAATTTGCCGAATTGGTCGGACTTCACTAAAATCCGTCGTTCTGCAAGAAAAATCTTTGCGTCTATGGGGACTTCCAGGGAATCCTGCCCGGTTTTCCAAATTAGGAGAACCCGGCAGGCAGTTTTGACCTGGACAGGTGGCAATTTCATTATCTTCCCCTGATCCTCTATGATGGGCTTTTTCTCCCACATGCTGATTTTGCAGAAAAACAAGGGATTCAACTGCAGGAGCCTGCAACTGCCATTTCTATTTCCTTTTCTGTTGCGCCCGGTCTTCCTCCTGACTGTCACCTTCTGCCTTATTAATCTGCCTTTCCTTTTTTTTTCCCCTCTGTAACTTTTCTTTCTTCCTCTTCCCTCTCTATCCTTCTCAATGCCTCCTCCTGGGGAACCAAGTTAGGGGGACAACGAGACCCAAAAGGCTGATTTGTGGTCCATAAAGGGGCAGGGCTTGCAGACTAGTGTTCAGGGGATTGGCAGATCACAGGCAGGGTATGTTCATCATGGAAACTTCAGAAGAAGACTGGCACAAGCCTGGACCCACGAAGTAGTAAAGCCAGAGTCAGGTTGTAAAAGAGTTAAAAAAGCTTACATTTTATTTTCCATAATTAAGAAAACAGGCCTGACGCGTTTCATGTCTACCAGGGACACTTACTCATAGGCTAGACTTTAAACAATACATGCACACTATTTAAAAGAGAAATGGCCAATGGAAGATGAGTAGGCGGAGCCACCCGATGTGTCACTCAAAGAAAAAACTACAAATCCCAGGATCCGATGAAATGGACACACCTCCCAGGCTGAGCACTACATGGGTTATCTGAATTACAGAATACAAAGTCATCAAAATAAAAGGACACCGAGGTCACGGGTTCAATGCCCGATTATAGGATTTGTTTGCCGCATTCCTGGGTGTTCTATAATTCATCTTGTATTGATTCCTGGACTTTGACCTTGTCTGAACTTTGACTTTGCTACTAATCTGCCTGTCTATTGAACTATTCCCTGAATATTGACTACAACTACTCCTGATCCCGAATTGTACTGTGAACTTGGACTTTTGCCTGAAGCTTCCACCTTGGTGCGCATTACCGATAGGCCCCCTGACAGAAATATATTGCTAGGTGGTATATATATCTTTGCTTATTCTGTTGTACATGTGTTACACTGAACAGCCATTTTTTGATGTATGTTTTACTACTTGAAATATAAAGATATTTTCTTCATACCTCCTGTTGTTTGCAAATAAATGTGTGCATGCCCAATACATTGTCTATTGAGTTTTTGGGTGCATATTGTGGGTGTACCCTTGGGCTAGTTGCACCTCACTTACATTCTATATCAGAGAATTTGTATTATAACATAGTCCTTTGTAGTTGAGTTGGGAGTGCCCTCCATTAATCTGTATTTCTATTGGGCAAAATGAAGACATCTTAAGATGTCATGTGCACGTTTATGATGTCAGACACATGCTTGGAAAGTTGGTGATTTTTATTAGAGATGCACTGAATCCACTATTTTGGATTCGGGCAAACCCCCATATCCTTTGTGAATGATTCTGCCAAATAATGAACCGAATCCGACCCCTAATTTGCATATGCAAATCAGTGAGGGGGAGGGAGAAAGAGAGCCGCGTGCGCTCTCTTTGTGATGAAAAGTCACATGATTTTAAGGATTCGTTCAGCCAGGCACAAGGAGTCGGCCAAATCCTGTTGAAAACAGCCCACTACCGAACCGAATCTTGGATTTGGTGCATCCCTAATTTTATGCACATTGTTGGGGACATACTTGTGTACTATACAACCGACAAGAAAGACAGAAAGCCTTTGAAATGTTTGGTTTTTGTACTCCGCAAAATAAACACTTGGAAGCAGTGGTGTAACCAGATATTACTGGGCCCCACAGCAAATTATTTTTCTAATGTATAGAGGTTGACTTGTTTTACTAATAATTATTGAAACTGTATATGAATTAGGGTCTCGTGGGGCCCCTATACCTCCTGGGCCCCCCTGCAGGGTCTGCTTTCTCTGTAGTTACTCCTGTGCTTGGAGGTACTTTTGGGGTACACTGTAGCAATTTGTACGTGTGCACCGTTTTACTTCTTTATTCTTACTTTCTGGAGGTGGCCCTGAATACCAAAATCGAAAGGCTCATTTGTGAAAAATGGACGCACAGTTGTGCGCATATCACATGTCATAAAATATCATAAAAGGTGCTTGTAATGACCCTTGCACTTCTGTGTAATTGCACCCAATGCACCCATCCAGCCGTTCTGATGATTGTGCACAAGTGAGCCCGTTGACACAAATAAAACCTGGATTAACTGCCTCCCAATTCACGATTCCCCTGACAATAGTTACAAATAGCTGCAACTGATTAGTGCCAAGCAAAGTGCACAATATTGCCATTATTAATGCCACATGCATTGGAAGTCATACCCTCCCTACAAATGTTGGCTGCAACTTGCGTATGATTCATTATAATGAGGTGATTAGGGCATGTACACTGGAATTCTGAGTAAATACTCAATAAACCATACACTTTGTTTGTAAATGATCCGTGATATTCTCCATAAAGTGAAATGGAAAAGTCAACGTCATTCAGCTCATTTCTGACCACAGCCAGTTGTAGAAGTGCAAAAGTAAATGCAGTTGTTACATCTCCCCACACTTGTGTGTATTTGCACCACACTCCATTATACCCACAAGTCTAGGTGGCAGTAAGTATAGGGACCCCACTAAAGACATTAATAGCTGCAGCAGACTTTTGCCTTGAGAATTACATGCACACATGATGCAGTCTCCACTCCAAAAACAGTTGTTTGCACTTTGATACATTGAATGCGATTGTAGTGAGCAAAAATCCTTTTAAAAGTCATGTATGGTTAAGCATTTCAGGGGGAAAATGCACAACTAACTTCATTTTTGTATTTTGTATTAATTTAGAATAACAGTGGGGCAAGATGGAGTCCATAAGGAAATTGGACACAGTAGGGCAGGATGGAGACAGTAGGACAAGGTGCAGACAGTAGGACAAGGTGGAGACTGAAGAGTAAGATAGAGACAGTAGGACAAGTTGGAGACAGTAGGGCAAGATGGAAACAGTAGGGCAGGATGGAGACATTAGGATAAGATAGATACAGTAGGACAAGAGGGAGACTGTAGGGTAAGTTAGAGACAATAGGACAAGATGGAGACTGTAGGATCAGAGGGAAACAGTAGGACAAGAGGGAGACTGTGAGACAAGAATGTAGGGTAAGATAGAGACAGTAGGACAAAACAGAGATAGTAGGACAAGAGGGAGATAGTAGGACAAGATAGAGACAGTAGGGCAAGACAGAGAAAGTAGGACAAGATGGAGACAGTAGGACAAGACAGAGACAATAGGACAAGACAGATACAATATGACAAGATAGACACAGTAGGACAAGATAGAGAAAGTAGGACAAGATAGAGACAGTAGGACAAGAGGGAGACAGTAGGACAATATAGAGACAGTAGGACAAGAGGGAGACAGTATGACAAGATAGAGACAGTAGGACAAGATAGAGACAGTAGGACAAGATAGTGAAAGTATGACAAGATAAAGACAGTAGGACAAAAGGGAGACAGTACGGCTCGATAGAGACAGTATGACAAGATAGAGACAGTAGGACAAGAGGGAGACAGTAGGACAAGATAGAGACAGTAGGACAAGAAGGAGACAGTAGGACAAAACAGAGGCAGTAGGACAAGAGGGAGATAGTAGGACAAGATAGAGACAGTAGGACAAGAGGGAAACTGTAGGACAAGAGGGAGATAGTAGGACAAGATAGAGACAGTAGGACAAGACAGAGACAATAGGACAAGATGGAGACAGTAGGACAAGCTAGAGACAGTAGGACAAGACAGAGACAATAGGACAAGATAGAGACAGTAGAACAAGATAGACACAGTAGAACAAGATAGAGAAAGTAGGACAAGATAGAGACAGTAGGAGAAGAGGGAGACAGTAGGACAAGATAGAGACAGTAGGACAAGAGGGAGACAGTAGGACAAGATAGAGACAGTAGGACAAGATAGAGACAGTAGGACAAGATAGTGAAAGTATGACAAGATAAAGACAGTAGGACAAGAGGGAGACAGTGAGGCTAGATAGAGACAGTAGGACAAGAGGGAGACAGTAGGACAAGATAGAGACAGTAGGACAAGAAGGAGACAGTAGGACAAGATAGAGACAGTATGACAAGATATAGACAGTAGGACAAGAGGGAGACAGTTGGACAAGATAGAGACAGTAGGACAAGAGGGAGACAGTAGGGTAAGAAAGAGACAGTAGGACAAGACAAAGACATTAGGACAAGATAGAGACAGTAGGACAAGATGGAGACAGTAGAACAAGATGGAGACAGTAGGGCAAGATGGAGACAATTGTATAAGTTCTGTAAATACCTGGAGTACAGTGGGGTAACATGACAGATCTGGCCCCATCCGTGGTTGCAGTGTAATAATAATTACACCACTGCTTGAGTATGGGGATGGGGGGGGGGGTGTTGCATATAAACCAAAAGAAGACTCCCCCCATTCACTAGAATTCTGTTGTGTTATGTCTCATGTTAAATCATCTTTATTTTTGTTTAGATCTATCTAAATCCTCTCCTGCTGAGTCTCCACTAAACAGTCAGACATTGCGTTGGGCACCATGTGTTGGTCAGCGATTCTCTCATTGCCCAGAGGAATCAGGAGTCTCACAATGAAATACAACAGGGAGCAGGACTTGCATTACTTGTATTTACTTAATAGTAAGTTTCAGGTTTCAAAGAGTTCAGCGGAACATTTCCCAGTAAAATAGATATTACAGAGAAGCGATGTGCTGAGGGGCAGGATAATGTGTGGGAGGAATGAGCTGCTCTGGATCAGAGGACACAACATCTACAAGAGGACCATGGGCTTTAGATGGGGGTTTGGGTTCAATTCTAACCTGAAATCTCTGTAGTTTTTGTTTTGCCTTCCACAGACATCTGCCAACAAAGGGGTACACCAGTCAGGAGCCCCATGGCAGAGTGGGCCCCTAGAAACACAAAAGGGAGATGTATGTGGTTTTTGTAGAAGTGAGGGCACAGTTTGGGCAGATTGTGAATGTGTTAGGGGTAAAATGGGTGGCTCAGGGGCATAGTCAGGAGCAGGGTTCCATTAGGTTTTCTTTTTTTTTTTATTTGGGCGCCACTCTACTTAGTTGGCAGAGGCCACAGTTCAGGCTCCCCAGGCAGGTAGTGGACTTGCATAGGATCAGCCTGGCCAATAGAAATTGGGGTGAGGGCTCTGCTAATAAAGTATGGGGCCCCATTATTTCTGATTGTGAACCTGGTTGCTATGCCCAAATATACAATGTTCAATGTACTGTCAATGAAAGTGGGCCCCGAGATTCAACCAGAGCCTGTATCTGTCCCTATAAGTCAGGGATATTCCCAAAGGAACAGTTTACTCCCCACTGGGCTGGGTTGGGATCAGGGGTGCAATTAAAGGGTCATACAGTATATATATCTATAATGATAATATCTGTAATATCTTGAATGGGGGAGGCTCATCCCCCGCAGCCATCGATTCTTCGGAACTGTATCACATGAGATTTCCAGATAACTCAATATTGACACAGGTAAGAATTCTAAAGATTACTGTATTCAAATAGCCGCCGGCGTGCCCCATCTGCACGAGGATATTGGGTTAAATGTTGTGTGAGCAGGAAAGGGTTAAGGCTACACACAGAGACTGGCCCCGCAGGTAACATCATTCAGGTTAGTGACTGCCCAGGGGATTACCTGTCATTATATTACCTGTCATTACCTGTCCCCTCCTCTCCCCAGTGTCAGAGACAAGAAAGCTCACAACTCAGCTCAGTCTATTTCTCTCTCTGAGGTTTCAATACAATGATGGGCATCTTCTCAGGAGTGTGGCTTATTGGTATCTTCATACAGATGTGGCCCGGAGCCCAAGGTAAGGACAATTCTGCATTTATTGTATGTATAGTATAGGGCTGCTGTGTGACTGGTGATAGACAGCTGCAGCTAATGGCTGAAATAAGCATCATTTTTATTAACCTCAGGGCTGCTATGCTGCTTTCCATGGCCCCTAACGTCGCCCCACTTTAGTTAAATCCACCCATTCTGACTTATTTTACTTTGCCAGGGGCATAACTGACACGCGAGTGCCCAAATTGGTACAAATTCGTTTTTCAGTTACTTTATTTTACCCCAAAAGGCATTTCTTTTCCTCAGTTTCCCAGCATCTTTGTGTGCACATATTTACCCCATAACAAAAGTATGAGGACTTTTTGCCCAAAATCCACCACCATGGGAGATACCATTGTCAGGGAGGTGCTGCTGGAGAAAATGCCTTGTGTGACAATCGCCTAAAACCTAGATGGGAAATCCTATACTTTATATACAGGCATTATCAGGAAACCCATTATGCAGAAAACTCTGTTACGGGAAAGCCGTCTCCCATCGACTGCATCTTAATCAAATGATTCTAATTGTTAAAACTGATTTCCTTTTTCTGTGTAATAATAAAACAGTACCTTGTACTTGATCCCAACTAAGATAATATCGTAAACATGAAAATTGAATATAAGCTTCCTCATACTGAAGTAAGAAATTAATTAAATATTCTGCATTGTTTCTGAAATAATCAAGTTTATCTTCACTATTCCTCTCTCAGCATCTGTTTCTCTTCATTCTGTCTTCATGCAGCAGTTGGGTGTCAGATATTTATTGACAGTTAGATCCAATATATCTTATAGGGGGCTCCTTTTGCCTAGAAGATGTATTAGAGCTCACTCTATTAAACTCACCAGACATCATGTCTCTCTACATGCAGGATTTGTGCAAAAGGCAGTTATTTTGTTAGATCAATTATCCAATATATCTTATAGGGGGCTCCTTTCCTAGCAGATGTATTAGAGCTCACTCAAATAACTGATTCCAGTACAAACAAAATGTAACAAAATAACTGCCTTTTGCACAAATCCTGCATGTAGAGAGACATGATGTCTGGTGATTAATTTAATAGAGTGAGCTCTAATACATCTTCTAGGCAAAAGGAGCCCCCCTATAAGATATATTGGATCTAACTGTCAATGAATATCTGACACCCAACTGCTGCATGAAGAGAGAATGAAGAGAAACAGATGCTGAGAGAGGAATAGTGAATATAAACTTGATTATTTCAGAAACAATGCAGAATGTTTAATTGATTGTATTTAGAAAGTTTCTTGTTTCAATATGATGATAGTTTTCAGTTTTGCAAAAGTTCCCCTTTAATCCTTATGGGAGGCAAATCCATCCTATTGGGTTTAACTTATTTTTTAAAGGTTTTTAAGTAGAGATGCACCAAATCCAGGATTTGGTTTGGGATTCAGCCTTGGATTTTGCCTTTTTTTCAGCAGGATTCGGATTCCTCCAAATCCTTCTGCCTGCCGAACCCAAATCCTAATATTTGCAAATTAGGGGTGGGGAGGGAAACCACGTGACTTTTTGTCACAAGGAAGTAAAAAATGTTTTCTCCTTCCCACCACTAATTTGCATGTGTAAATTTGGATTCTGTTCGGTGTTCAGCCGAATCTTTTGCGAAGGATTCGGGGGTTCGGGCGTATCCAAAATTGTGGATCCGGTGCATAACTATTTTTAAGTAGACATAAGGTAGGGTGATCCAAATGACTAAGATCCCAAGCATTCTGTATAACAGGTCCCATACCTTTAATAAACGTGCCCAGCAGTTCTCTATCTTTAGCTCTTATTGAGAGTCAGTGGCACTGCACATGCTCAGTGGGCTCTGGGTTGCTGCTTAGAAGCTAAATTTAGGGATCATCACAAATGATCAAATTATTATTAGAACATAAGAGTGTGTCTGTAGTAGAATCTGATGCTACTGGAACACCCCAAAAAAATTGTAAGAACCAGATTCAAAGTGGATACCTGTGAACCCCTGCCACCCCCACACAGGAGGGCCCCATGCTTCGCCCACCACTTTTTTACAAATCACCTGCTTCTGTGTACTTATATATTGGATGCAAGTCAGACTGGGGGCTCTGTTTGAAAGCGCAGGACACCCATAGGTGTTACTTGCGAAGATGACAGCACCCCCATATCAGATCTGCATTTATACAGAATATTGTGAGTGGCTCCCTAAGCTCAGTAAGTGACAGCAGCACAGAGCATGTGCAGTGAATCAGCAGAAAAAAAGATGGGGAGCTACTGGGGCATCTTTACTGCTAAAGGCTACAGGGCTTTGGGCTGGTACAGAACTTTAAAACATAAAGTGCATAATTGCTAGCCTTATTCTTTGTTGACCTTTAGTTCCCCTTTAAATCCTATATCCCTTTGTCCAGCCGCTGCACGTAAATGATTTCTTGGCAGCAACTTGCATATTTTATGGGAGATAAATGATATTCTCCCTAGATTTTATCTCTTATGTAAATGTGGCCCCGCTGGAACTTGAATGGGAGCCCCCCTATAGCTACACGGCGACTTTTATACATGAACTATCCTTTCGTTTGTACTGGTTCAGTGTAACCGCCCATTATACAGACTCTCATCAGCAATACCCTTGAAGGGACAGGTCAAATGTTTTTTTTTTTTCTCATTCCTTCTGTTTTTAGACTGTACAGCAGAAATAGTGTTTTTTTCAAAATTTTTTTCCCTTTTTTTCCCTTTCCTATTTTTCTCAGCCCTAAGTCCAGGACAAATCCTGACTCCAATTCCCAGCTGTGGGATTGCTCAGCTAGAAATCATTGTGAGCAGGGAATTCAGTACAGATGTTTTCTCCTAATTTATAGCAGCTCAGGGAAGGATTTCATCTTCTGGTGAGAAATGATAATGTGCCGCCATCCAAACAATGCAAAATATTCTGCCCCCCCCCCAAACTTCTTTCTCTGCGGTGAAACGTGCACATTCTCTGTTTGTACCAAAACTTTACTGCAGTTACTTCTTAGGTAATGTCCTGTGATAAGTGAGTCACAAGATCAATAAATAGTATTTCTGTAGCCAAGTTCTACGTATAATGCCCAGGACCCAGTTTTGTCAGTATGTGACTGTTACCCCAATGTTTCTATATATCTGTAACCTTGTTATGAGCTAAGGGGGCCCAGTCTGAAGGTCAGTTAGGGGGAGATTTGGGGTGAGTGTTTATATGTACCCTGGGTACCCCTGGAACTATAGCAGGGTGACACCCCAATGTTTCTATATATCTGTAACCTTGTTATGAGCTAAGGGGGCCCAGTCTGAAGGCCAGTTAGGGGGAGATTTGGGGTGAGTGCTTATTTGTACCCTGGGTACCCCTGGAACTATAGCAGGGTGACACCCCTATGTTTCTATATATCTGTAACCTTGTTATGAGCTAAGGGGACCCAGTCTGAAGGTCAGTTAGGGGGAGATTTGGGGTGAGTGATTATTTGTACCCTGGGTACCCCTGGAACTATAGCAGGGTGACTGTTACCCCAATGTTTCTATATATCTGTAACCTTGTTATGAGCTAAGGGGGCCCAGTCTGAAGGTCAGTTAGGGGGAGATTTGGGGTGAGTGCTTATTTGTACCCTGGGTACCCCTGGAATTATAGCAGGGTGACACCCCAATGTTTCTATATATCTGTAACCTTGTTATGAGCTAAGGGGGCCCAGTCTGAAGGTCAGTTAGGGGGAGATTTGGGGTGAGTGCTTATTTGTACCCTGGGTACCCCTGGAATTATAGCAGGGTGACACCCCAATGTTTCTATATATCTGTAACCTTGTTATGAGCTAAGGGGGCCCAGCCTGAAGGTCAGTTAGGGGGAGATTTGGGGTGAGTGATTATTTGTACCCTGGGTCCTATTCTCCAGAAGGCAATAAAATACAGATGGGGTTGATTTTTATTGTATTTTTAGCATCAACAACTGAATAGAAAACTTTACAGAATTTCTTAGGAACCCAATATAATAGGGTATTGTGCCAGCTGATATATATTCAGTATTACCTCACACTTTATAGACCAAGAATGACGAGCAAATGAGCTGGCATTGTTAGAAGCTTGTTTTATTACAGTAATTCTGTGATAACAGTGTAATCCAGTAATCAGAAAATTGGCAATACAAAAAAGAATGGTGTTTGCTATTTACACTCACAACCGCTGGTTGGCACCAGCGAGCGGCCATGTTGGTACAGGAGCTCTCTACTCCATGTATCTCAACATCTCATATTTCTCTACCCCACAGTGTTTGATCAAACACCCACAAAAGCGGCAACAGAGAGTAGAGGGAAACACTGCTGAGTCCGGGCAAGTGAGGCTCCCAAAGAACAGGGACTGAAAATTGGGATGGGAACTTTTTTGAGCCAAACTTGTAGTGGAGCACCACCCAGTCTAGATGTTTCCATTGTTGAAATGGGGTGTCCCTTACCCAACAGGGTTGCTACCTCGAGGGCCCACTATCACTTTCTTCCTTCTCATTGCATGCAGTTACAATCTGAGCAAACACCTGATCCAGACATAGAGCAGGCTTGGGACAGGGTTCTTTCCCAGTGTCCCTCCAGCCCAGTCCAACCATGGCAGTTTTAGTCTAAAACAGTATGTAGATTAAGGAATATAGTCCAGTAGGGCAAGATGGAGACAGTAGGACACATGGAGATACTAAAGAAAGATAAAGACAGTAGGACAAAATGAAGACAGTAACACAAGATAGAAAAATAGGGCAAGATAGAGAAACAGGACAAGATGGAGACAGTAGGGAAAGATGGAGACAGTAGGACAAGAGTGAGATACTAGGAAAAGATAGATAGTAGGACAAGATGAAGACAGTAGGACAAGAGTGAGATACTAGGAAAAGATAGACAGTAGGACAAGATGAAGACAGTAAGACAATATGACAGTAGGGCAAGATAGAGAAACAGGGAAAGATGAAGGCAGTAGGGTAACATGGAGAAAAAAGTGCAAGATAGAGACAATAGGACAAGGTGAAGATAGTAGAGTAAGATATACAGTAGAACAAGATGTCAACAGTAGGTTAAACTGTAGACAGAGGGGCAAGATGGAGACAGTATGACTAGACGGATAGGGTAAGATTTATACAGTAGTAGACCAAGATGTCAAGAGAAGGCCAAGATGATGAAACCAGAAGGCCAAACCATAAATAGTGGGGGATGATGGAGAAAGAAGGACAAGCTAGAGACTGTGGTTCAATATTGAGAGGAGCAAGAGGAGATTGAGACACTAGGAGAATATGAAGACAGTATAGTTAGATGTACACAATAGACCCAGATAAAGAAAGAAGGGAAATATGGTGCCTGTAACAAATGGCCACAGAAGGGCACGACTGAGATATGTAAAACAAGGACAGCTAAAGTAACACCAATCTCTGACCCCTTGTTGTTGTGAATTTACAAATCTGAGTGTTGAGCAACCACAAAGTAGCAGTTGTAGCCAATTTAATGTTTTTATTACTTTGTAAAATAAACCTGACTTACTAGATATTACCTACTGAGGGTTTCATCATGTAGTCCCCCAAGGCTTTCTTGCCCTCCTCCTGATATATAGAGTTGAGTCATTTATAGGGATGTACCGAATCCACTATTTAGGATTTGGCCGAGCCCCTAAATCCTTTACGAAAGATTAGACTGAATACCGAATCCTAATTTGCATATGCAAATTACGGATGGGAAGGGGAAAACATTTTTTACTTCCTTGTTTTGTGACAAAAAGTCATGCGATTTACCTCCCGCCCCTAATTTGCATATGCAAATTAGGATTCAGATTCGGTTCGGCCGGGCAGAAGGATTCAACAGAATCCGAATCCTGTTGTAAAAGTCCGAATCCCGAACCGAGTCCTGGATTCTGTGCATCCCTAGTCATTTATAAGTGAGAGAATATTACGCCAACAGATTTTCTCTCACACATCTCCCAGTTTTCTTTGAAGTTTGTCAGAAGTTGACTTCTCATTCTGTCTCTGCGTGTGAGTCTAATGGCTTGTTTACATATTTTGCACTTAAGTGAGTGTTTACATATTCCACCTATGAAATGGGATTGTATTAAAGGGGAAGTTCGCTTTACAGTCTTTATTATTCCATTTTATTATGATGGCATGCAAGGATGGATGGGAGGGGGCCTGAATGAAAAGATAACCAATAAAGCCAATAAAGGTTAAAGACTCACAGCTCACTTTTTAGTAGAGCCCCCCATTCACTTGAATGGGAAAGGAAGAGAAGGTGTGAGTTCCATTATTGTTCACCCCAAAGCCTTATAGTCCTTCCTTTGCTTCTTAAAGCTGTGCCCTGCAGAATGTCACGGAGACAGTTCCCAACTCCATATACCATCTCCACCCTACACTGGATCAAGGGGGAGCCAGAAGCATCACGTGGAAGGGCTCACCAGGTAAATCTAATGTTTATTTCCAGTAAAGTTCCTACATACAGCATAAAGCTTTACCATATCAGATAGTCGTGTATGCAGTGATTATTTTGGGGTGACCTTAGAGGAACACATGTGTAACTGGCAAGTTAAGTATAATAAAGTGATAATCTTGCCCTACTGTCTCCATTTTTTGTTGTAATTGTGAGCAATCTTGCCCCAATCTACTCATCATTTCCTATTGTCTCCAACTTGCCCTACTGTCTCCAACTTGCTCTCTCTATAATTCAGTAATGTCCTGTTTGAGCACTGGAGACCAAAACTGTACGGCATATTCTAGATGGGGTCTCCATCTTATCCTACTTACTCCACCATGTCTTATTGTCTCCATTTCTCTATACAAAATCGGGAGTCCATATTATTATCAAACCAAGCCCACGGGACTTGCCCCAGTTCAAAAGGGCCATCAACTATAGAAAAATTTATATCAAAAAATGATATAAGTCCCAAAGCTTTCTTCAAGTAAGGTGTCAGACACACCTATGACTAAGCGCCGGAGGGTGCGAAACGCGTAAGGTGGGATATGGGGGGGTAGTATGTACCAGCTTTAATTCTTTTAAAATGTACTTCAATAAATTAATATTTTTTACTTGAAGAAAGCTTTGGGACTTATATCATTTTTTGATATAAATTTTTCTATTATTGTCTCCATTTGACCAACTTACTCCACCATGTCCTATTAGCTCCAAGTTGCCCTAATGTCTCCATCTTGCCCTACTGTCTCCATCTTGCCTTACTGTCCCCCAACCTTGTATTACATGCACCATCATTTTCTACTGTCACTATCTTACCCGAATGTCTCCATCTCACCTGACTTTCTCCATCTTGCCTTATTGTCTCCATCTTGTCCTAATTACTCCAATTTGTCTCATTGTCTCCATTGCTTAATGACTCTACCTTGTCCTACAGTCTCCATCATGCCCTGCTGTCCCCTCTTGTCCTACTTACTCCACTGTGTTTTATTGTCTCTATTTGACCAACTTACCCCCCATGTCCTATTAGCTCCATCTTGCCCTAATGTCTCCATCTTGCCTTACTGTCTCCCTCTAGTGCTAATTACTTCATCTTGTCTCATTGTCTCCATTGCTTAATGACTCAACCTTGTCCTACAGTCTCCACTATGTTCTACTGTCATCATCTAACCCTACTGTCTCCATCTTGCCTTACTGTCTCCATTGTGTCCTAATTACTCCAGCTTGTCTCATTGTCTCCATTGCTTAATGACTCCAGGTTGTCCTACAGTCTCCATCATGTTCTACTGTCACCAACTTGTCCTACTGTCTTAATCTATATACTATGCCATACCCGTTATTACTTCTACTCAGCTGTCCCTCACTATATGATGGCCCTACTACTAATACCCTTATTTGGACTGTGAGTAACAGCATCTGTACAATACAGAAGATTATATACTGCAGATCTAGCCAATACTGGGCATTCCCCATACTTCCAAATAACAAGTCCATCCATCAGAGTTAGCAAGAGGATGGCGGGAGTTCTATGAGAATCCATTTGCAATAACAATGCTACTTTACTACCAATGGTATTTTCTATAACAAATGGAAACTTGCTTTTTCCCAGGCAAATACTGAAAGGAGGATTCAGTTCTCCATTACAATGAAAGGGAAAAATCACATTCTCACACTTCATAAGGCACAGTGAGTACAGACACATGGATTTTATTTTCACTTTCTTTCAATATTCTCTGTCATGGTTAAAGGGCAACTATAACTGTTATTGGTTATCTGTGCCTGAGCCAACTTGTCTCCCAGGCTTCAGGCCTTTCCTTAGCTCCTCTCACAGCCCTCCTATTGTGGTATTACAAAAAGCTACAAAGGGACACCCATGAATGATCCAAAAACAGAGATGTGGACAGATACATTTAGTAAAGGAGATCAAATAAATCCATGAAATCGTGTTACAATACATATAAACCTCTGTGCTTTAGAAATGAAACAAGATGAAAAAGGGGAGAGACGTGTTATATAATATATCTGTTAGTCCACCTGGTTACCTGCAAGTCATTCCATGGAAGTCCATCCTGAGTTATTTTACCTGAGGGCATAAGAGAATGTGTAGAATTCCTCACATAGAGACAGTAAAAAACATGGTCACCTGGGAGATGCGAAAACAGATGTGAATGAAAAATAATGTGAATATTTGGGATTCTGTAACAGGCACCAGAATATAACAATATATAGTGAATAAAGTACACCCTCTTGTAAAATATAAGGATATTATAAGTTACCGAGGAGTTTCATGACCATAGGCCGAGTGTTTTTATACAGGTCATAGAACTCTGAGGTAACTTCTAATATCCTCATATTTTACAACTGGGGGTACGTTATTTATTATAATACACAAGTTTCAGTGAGTCATGTGACAGAATGACATCACTACTCACCATTTATAACTGATGACATCAGAACTCACCATTTATAAGGATATAATTTACAGGATATTCATGGCTTTTGTGTATTATATAATGTTATGCTACATAGGGGCACGGACGATTTTATTCACTTCTATATATTCCATCAATAAGGGAAAAGGTACTGTGACCATATAAAGGCACAAGGCTGCAGGCTGCGTTATACAGGGAACTCTGAGTATCACTCATGTATTATAAGGGATAATGTACCCCCTACTGTAAATGATAAGGATATTAGAAGTCAATGAGGAGTTGTTCTGTGACCATATAAAGACACAAGGCTGCAGGCTGAGTTATACAGGGAACTCTGAGTATCACTCATGTATTATAAGGGATACTGTACCCCCTACTGTAAATGATAAGGATATTAGAAGTCACTGAGGGGTTGTTCTGTGACCATATAAAGGCACAAGGCTGCAGGCTGAGTTATACAGGGAACTCTGAGTATCACTGATGTATTATAAGGGATAATGTACCCCCTACTGTAAATGATAAGGATATTAGAAGTCACTGAGGGGTTGTTCTGTGACCATATAAAGGCACAAGGCTGCAAGCTGAGTTATACAGGGAACTCTGAGTATCACTCATGTATTATAAGGCATAATGTACCCCCTACTGTAAATGATAAGGATATTAGAAGTCACTGAGGGGTTGTTCTGTGACCATATAAAGGCACAAGGCTGCAGGCTGAGTTATACAGGGAACTCTGAGTATCACTCATGTATTATAAGGGATAATGTACCCCCTACTGTAAATGATAAGGATATTAGAAGTCACTGAGGGGTTGTTCTGTGACCATATAAAGACACAAGGCTGCAGGCTGAGTTATACAGGGAACTCTGAGTATCACTCATGTATTATAAGGGATAATGTACCCCCTACTGTAAATGATAAGGATATTAGAAGTCACTGAGGGGTTTTGTGACCATTGACCCCAGCAAAAAACATTGCTCTGTCAGGCTACAATTTTTTTTATTATGTTGTTTTTTTATTCCTTTCTTTCTATTCAGTCACTCTACTTTTTGTAATTTAGTGTCTCATTCAAACCAGTGTCTGGTTGCTAAGGAAAACAATACCCTAGCAACTAGATAGCTTCTGAAATTGCAAACTGGAGAGCTGCTGAATAAAAAGCTAAATAACAGAAAACCATAAATAATAAAAAATGAAAACCAATTGCAAATTATCTCTTAATATTACTCTCTACATCATACTTAAAGTTAATTTAAAGGATAAGGAAACCTTTAAAATAAGTGGATGTAAAATTAATACGGGTGCTATTCTAAAAACTTTTTTAATTTAGATTGATTATTTATTGCTTTTTAATTCCAAGATATTAAAAGATACATCTAATGTTACTATGAATGAACAGCGCCACCTGCTGGTCAGTTTCCCACCAGTCTGACCACCAAGTAGTCAAGGAAGTTGTCAGGAGAGAAAAAGAGGCTGCTCTGATGTTCTTCTGCTTAGGAAAGATTTGAGAGAGATTTCTAATTTTATTCCTAAGCAGAAGAACATCAGAGCCGCCTCTTTCTTTCTCCTGACAACTTCCTTGACTACTTGGTGGTCAGACTTTTGGGAAACTGACCAGCAGGTGGCGCTGTTGTAACAAAATGCATTCATTAATATCTTGGAATTAAAAAACAATAAATAATGAATGTAAATTACAAAAGTTCTTAGAACAGCACATTTATTAATTTTACATTCACTTATTGTAAAGGTTTACTTTTCCTTTAAAGGTGAACAACCCCTTTAAGTTCAGCATCCCCTTTAAATAGCTGCCATTGCCCCCCAAGCATGTGGCACATTGACAGTGGCTAATTCCCTCGAAGCTGGTGGTACACATGGTGTTTTTGTAGATTCGCCCAAAGAGGAATGTAAGAATTCTATAAAAGCACATGTTTTTGAAAAATGAAAAAACAAGTCATGGCCGGTCATGGGAAAAAATGTTTTTTTCAAACCGAATCAGTTAATAGTGCTGCTCCAGCAGAATTCTGCACTGAAATCAGTTCCTCAAAAGAGCAAACAGATTTTTTTATATTCAATTTTGAAATCTGACATGGGGCTAGACATTTTGTCAATTTCCCAGCTGTCCCTGGTCATGTGGCTTGATATAAAAAAAATCTGTTTGCTCTTTTGAGAAATAGATTTCAGTGCAGAATTCTGCTGGAGCAGCGCTATTAACTGATGCGTTTTGGAAAAAAACATGTTTTCCGATGACAGGATCCCCCGAGTTTGGGCCTGAGACACAGGGAGGTTGAATGACTTGTTGGTCACCCAGAAGAGCCATGAGAACTTTATTTCCCTTTATTTTCCTTATCAATCTATAGTATTCTAATTTCTAATGAATTTGTGTTTTTGTTTCAGTGATTTGCTGGCAGGAAATTTTTCAGCATCCCATTATGAAGCAGATGGACGACTAGTGACAGAGTCACTGGGGCCCCTGGTAGGTCCTGTTACAGTAATACCCGTCTTACACACCCATCTTATATTCTTTGTGCTCCCATAGCCCTCCTTGTGTGTTACACTCCCTCTGTATAAAGCCAAACCCAGGTATAAGCTGCTGCTGAGCTCAGTGCCAGTATATGGGCAGGGCACAGATGTTGTTGCACATACAGCAAACCTATGATATATATAAACATCATACAATGAACTAAGGATTCTTATATAAAAACATCTTTTTATTGGCCACAGACCTTCCCAGGGGAGAATATCACTAGCCAGCAGCTGTTTGGGGGGGATTGTACGGGGGGAAATTCCAGGCAAGCTGGGGCAGGCAAGATATATATATATATAAAGGCAGCGTTCTCTACCCTTGGGACTGACAGTTTGGATAGCTTCGGGGGAGCTGTTCCATGGAACTGAATGCTATCCCTATGGTTTTCTCTTTAAAGGGATACTGTCATGGGAAAAAATTTTTTTTTCAAAATGAATCAGTTAATAGTGCTGCTCCAGCAGAATTCTGCACTGAAATCTATTTCTCAAAAGAGCAAACAGATTTTTTTATATTCAATTTTGAAATCTGACATGTGGCTAGACATTTTGTCAATTTCCCAGCTGCCCCTGGTCATGTGACTTGTGCCTGCACTTTAGGAGAGAAATGCTTTCTGGCAGGCTGCTGTTTTTCTTCTCAATGTAACTGAATGTGTCTCAGTGGGACATGGGTTTTTACTATTGAGTGTTGTTCTTAGATCTACCAGGCAGCTGTTATCTTGTGTTAGGGAGCTGCTATCTGGTTACCTTCCCATTGTTCTTTTGTTTGGCTGCTGGGGGGGGGGGGAAAGGGAGGGGATGATATCACACCAACTTGCAGTACAGCAGTAAAGATTGATTGAAGTTTATCAGAGCACAAGTCACATGACCAGGGGCAGCTGGGAAATTGACAATATGTCTAGCCCCATGTCAGATTTCAAAATAGAATATAAAAAAATCTGTTTGCTCTTTCGAGAAATGGATTTCAGTGCAGAATTCTGCTGGAGCAGCACTATTAACTGATTCATTTTGAAAAAATTTTTTTTTTCCCATGACAGTATCCCTTTAACTTGTATCATGTAGCAAGCGTGAGTGTGTATAACATTGTATATAACATTGCCTCCCCTGTGCCTCTATTCCCAGGAGCAATGCTGCTATACGGGCTCCGTGGAAGGAATCCCAGACTCCCTGGTCTCCCTGTGTACCTGTCCCACTGTCAGGTGAGATAGTGTTGCCTTCTCATGCTAAGATTTGGGATATGGGAGACTCTAGGGACTAGGAATGAAGCATTAAGGAGCCCATACCCATAAGGAAGTGCAAGCTGCAGGAGCAAGGAATCCTAGGCAAGCAGGTGATATATATACGGCACTTGCACCTCTGCTACTCCCTCCTTGCACCCCAGGATGACAAGAAAGGGGCCCTCCTAGTGTCTCTGTATTGTCTGGTAAATCCTAGGATAAATGTACTGTATACATGCTTTCCTTTCCCAGCTCTCTGCATATAGATATATATATATATATATCAGTGCTAATATATCATGGGCAGTGACTTTAGACTCCTGGAACCACTGCCATTGACAAGTACTGGCATCTCTGCCTCTGCTCCTCGTGGGTGGAGCAACTCAGCTTTGTATCCAGTTCTGATTGGCTGGGACGCCAATTTAACTCAATGTAACTCATTTTTAGGCACAATTCCATTGCTATAGAGAAAATGCCTTAAAGTGCCCAGTGGCTTCCTTGGCATACACAGGGGCACTTCGACACCAGGTTGATTCATTGGGCTGAAGCTTGCAGTTAAAGGAGAACTAAAGCCTAACTCAGGGATCCCCAACCTTTTTCACCCATGAGCCATATTCAATTGTAAAAAGAGTTGAGGAGCAACACAAGCATGACAAATGTTCCTGGGAGGTGCCAGATATGGGCTGTGATTGGCTATTGGTAGCCCCTATGTTAACTGGCAGCCTACGGGAGGCTCTGTTTGGCAGTACACCTGGTTTTTACCAAAACTTGCCCTAAACCAGGAATTAAAAAATAAGCTCCTGCTTTGAAGCCACTGTGAGCAACATCCAAGGGGTTGGGGAGCAACATGTTACTCACGAGCTACTGGTTGGGGATCACTGGCCTAACTAAAGAAGTAGCTAGAAATGTTGTACATGATGTTTTGTGCTTCTGTACCAGCCCAAGGCAACCACAGCCCTTTAGCAGTAAAGATCTGTGTCTCCAAAGATGCCCCAGTAGCTCCCCATCTTCTTTTCTGCTGATTCACTGCACATGCTCTGTGCTGCTGTCACTTACTGAGTTTAGGGACCCACTCACAATATACAGTACACATAGAATAGAAATGTCACAATATAAGGCTGATTAGTAATTAATACACATAATTACTACATGGCAGCACAGAAACCAGTGCAATTAGCATCAGAATTGAATAATCAGCAAACCTGTAGCATCAGCTTATATTACAGCCAGGGAAGCTCATTTTCTGCTGGATAATTAGTGACGAGCCCTAAGCTTAGCTTCTCAACAGCCAATCAGAGCCCACTGAGCATGTGAGTGTCACAGACACTTTCCAAGATGGTGACCCCCTGTGACAAGTTTGAAGTCCTGGATCATTGCTGCTATTGACAAGCTCAAACTTTAGCCTCGTCCAATAAGTTCAGTATATGAAATATTAAATTTTTAGCCACATTCATGTTTAGGGTTTGGTTCTTCTTTAAGCCTGTGCCTCAGTGTGCATATTGGGGTACATTCTACCTAGAGGCCAAATTGTTAATCAGTGGCTTATGTTTGTGTGTATATAAGTAATTTATAGTGAAACTGAAGCTCAATATTTCCCATTTATGCCTCCCCCCCACCAACCCAAGTCAGGGGTATTAGGTAACCAAAACTAGGTCACCCCCTTTTGTCTCGTCTGAGATAGCGGCTCTGATTTCAGCCTCCCGATTCAAAACAGTTTTCCAGAGAATGAAATTCTAGCAGTGTCTATATGTTCTACTGGGCCCGGGGCCCTAGAGGCAGGTTCTGTGCAAATATCAGCAGTGGGACTGAGAGCTGAACCAATCTTAAAGAGATACAGTCATCCCATAATTATCCTGTTTTTATTTGTCCCATTAACTGTTATAGTGTTGGCTAACTGGGGGGACTGGGGTTTGAAGTAGGGGGCTGTTGTAGTGAATGGGCAGAAGATTGAGGGGGTGGTGATTGGGAGAGGCCATGGAGTAAAAGGGGTATTTGTGGTGCTGTACATATTATAATGTAAGGGTCATTGTCCCATCAGAGATTCCTGAAGCACAAAGGGTTGGGGATCAGCGGCCCATGTGCTATCCAATATCACATTTGTTTTATCCAATATCACATTTGTTTTATCCAATATCACATTTGTTTTATCCAATATCACATTTGTTTTATCCAATATCACATTTGTTTTATCCAATATCACATTTGTTTTATCCAATATCACATTTGTTTTATCCAATATCACATTTGTTTTATCCAATATCACATTTGTTTTATCCAATATCACATTTGTTCTATCCCATATCACATTTGTTTTATCCAATATCAAATTTGTTTTATCCAATATCACATTTGTTTTATCCCATATAACATTTGTTTTATCCAATATCACATTTGTTTTATCCAATTTCATATTTGTTTTATCCCATATCATATTTGTTTTATCCAATATCACATTTGTTTTATCCCATATCAGATTTGTTTTATCCAATATCACATTTGTTTTATCCCATATCATATTTGTTTTATCCCATATCACATTTGTTTTATCCCATATCACATTTGTTTTATCCAATATCACATTTGTTTTATCCCATATCATATTTGTTTTATCCCATATCATATTTGTTTTATCCCATATCACATTTGTTTTATCCCATATCACATTTGTTTTATCCCATATCACATTTGTTTTATCCAATATCACATTTGTTTTATCCCATATCACATTTGTTTTATCCCATATCATATTTGTTTTATCCCATATCACATTTGTTTTATCCCATATCACATTTGTTTTATCCAATATCACATTTGTTTTATCCCATATCACATTTGTTTTATCCAATATCACATTTGTTTTATCCAATATCACATTTGTTTTATCCCATATCACATTTTATCCAATATCACATTTGTTTTATCCAATATCACATTTGTTTTATCCCATATCACATTTTATCCAATATCACATTTGTTTTATCCAATATCACATTTGTTTTATCCAATATCACATTTGTTTTATCCAATATCACATTTGTTTTATCCCATATCACATTTTATCCAATATCACATTTTCTCCAATATCACATTTGTTTTATCCCATATAATATTTGTTTTATCCAATATCACATTTGTTTTATCCCATATCACATTTGTTTTATCCAATATCACATTTGTTTTATCCCATATCATATTTGTTTTATCCCATATCATATTTGTTTTATCCCATATCACATTTGTTTTATCCCATATCACATTTGTTTTATCCCATATCACATTTGTTTTATCCAATATCACATTTGTTTTATCCCATATCACATTTGTTTTATCCCATATCATATTTGTTTTATCCCATATCACATTTGTTTTATCCCATATCACATTTGTTTTATCCAATATCACATTTGTTTTATCCCATATCACATTTGTTTTATCCAATATCACATTTGTTTTATCCAATATCACATTTGTTTTATCCCATATCACATTTTATCCAATATCACATTTGTTTTATCCAATATCACATTTGTTTTATCCCATATCACATTTTATCCAATATCACATTTGTTTTATCCAATATCACATTTGTTTTATCCAATATCACATTTGTTTTATCCAATATCACATTTGTTTTATCCAATATCACATTTTCTCCAATATCACATTTGTTTTATCCCATATAATATTTGTTTTATCCAATATCACATTTGTTTTATCCAATATCATATTTGTTCTGTAACAAACTAAAGCCCAGGAGCTGTTATTAACTGTGTGAGGTTCATTCTGAGTGACCCCCCAGAAAATCAGAAAGCTCCCCTTTCAGTGGCTCTGGGGCAAAAAAGGTGTCAAGCTGAAATAAATGAGACAATAGGAATGGCAATGAAGGCAACAGCTTCCAAATAATACACATAATAGTGCCACCCAGTGGGAATTTAGGATCATTACAAAAAAAAACCGTATGCCTAAGACTAAAGAAAGCAATATATATATACCGTATATAAAAGGCAGCGTAAACGGCAGAAGGGTCAGGTGAGGATTCTGCTTCCAGACAATTTAGTTTTGATCTCTTTATAGCAAGAGGCCTCCCTGTATAAAAGTGATTGGCAAAGGAACAGCCTCCTGCCCCCAGCTTGATATGCCTTTGTGTTGCAGTGGGTACATCACCATGAGAGACGGAATTTACAGCTTTGATGCCCTGAGACCAGCTGAGACTGCCGGACACACACCCATAAAGCTGCACTATCACCCTAAAAAGTCATTTATGGGTGCGACACCCAGGCGCCCCTTCCGTTCCCTCCAGGATTCCGGCTCAGAGAAGGTAACGTGTCTATCTATCTGTCTGTCTGTCTATCATCTATCTCTCTCTGTCTAGTGTATCCAGTACAAATAATAAAAATACTGCGCTTTTGCTTCCTCATCTCATTTCTGCCCACAAACTCTCTCCCTCTATTCCTGCTGTCCCCTTCCATCTTTCTCTATCTCCATGTTTCTTTGTTGTTGACCCTCTCTTTAGCTACTGCAGCTGAATCCCTTAACCAGTTGAGCCTCATCTGCACTTCTCCAGCTCAGCCTCCATCCTTCTCCAGCTTTACAGGCATCTACCCCTCTGTATTTGAGCCCTTCCACCCCCTCTGAACTCCTTCGGTCACTCCACTATCTGATTCCAGCTGGACCCCACCAGTCCCTCTCAGCCGCTCTCCTGCTGGGTCACTGTACTGTCTCAGTACTCAATGATAGGAGATAGACAATTAAGTTGTGTTTTCCTCAATCTGTATGATAGTCAATACCAATATTACTTCTGTTGTATCTCACAATATAATATATTGACCTATTCCTTTCCAAAAAAGGGCGGCAGAGAGACGTACAAGATTGAGCTCTTTTTGGTGGCAGATAAAGAAGAGGTAAGTGGCCTGCAATGAGTATAATGTCTTTATTCCCTCCAGTCCCACCATTTTATTTAGTAGACCAGCCAGTGGACATTCTTCTCCATTCTGTCACTTATTAAAATAGTTAATATACCGAGACCCCCAATCCCTCCCAGTGATTTTTGTGATTTTCACCTTTCCCTTGTGCTTGAACTTGTATCTATTAGCACTGTACTAAGCAGAATAACTCCCAGGCTAGGGGGACCCAAGCTTCCTACAATACTCACTGGTTTCCAAGCCCTGGCCCAAACCTCTTAATAACATAGACCCTGCCCCATAGGGTTCCATTAGGATGGTGTTTCTAGATCAATGAGAACTTTCTGATCCCCCAGCAACAAATCTTATTGGATATTTGTGTGTTCCGGTTATGAGTCTCACCACTCCCATTTTCTCCTCAGTTCCACAGGCATGAAGAGAAGGTGGAGACAACGAGGCAGCATCTCATAGCTGTAGCCCACCATCTCAATCAGGTAGGAGGGAGGCTGCCTACAGAGGGGTACGGCCGGGAGGCAAAGGGGTAGCTACATGCACCAGGGTGGATTTAGGGAAGGGCAGAAAAGGCAATTGCCCCTGGCTCCCAGAATCAGAGAGGAAGACCATAGATAAAAGCACTATAGATAAAAGCACTAATGACATATTATGTTGTGTAACAACTACAGCTCCCAAGTTGTAGGTTCTACAACAGCTGAGGAGCCCACAGACCCCACCTTCTCTGGATGCAATGGCTCCTCCTTTTTTATATCCAGCTCTGGCTCCACCCCTTTGTCCAGAAATAAGAATCATGAAATTAGAGAACCTTACATTTCTTAACGGGTGTTTTTTGTACTATGGTTTTATTTTCCAGATCTTTTTGGAAATAAACTTCCAGATCTTTCTCGTGGGGATTGAGATTTGGACTCAAGAGAATAAAGTGAATATTTCTGACACGGCGTCGTTATCTCTCCGGCATTTCTTGGAGTGGCGGGAGCAGGTTCTTCTGCCCCGGATGCACCACGACAACATTCAGCTTATAAGGTAGCGCTCTTCTCTTTTATGTCTTTGATTATTAAAGGGCAAGTCTACTTGGGATAAAATCTGAACTCATTAGAAACCACACTCCTGGGCTGCTCTCTTTCCCCTGGTCAAGCAGGAACTTCCTTAATGTGTGTACTTAATGCTTTTCTGTATCTCACAGCGGGGTTCGCTTCAAGGACCACACCATCGGGGAAGCCTTTGTGGCCAAAATGTGCACAGCGTCCCATAGTGGTGGGGTCATCCGGGTAAGGATCTGTTTATAAGGATTTCATATGCAGGCTGTTTGTGGCTCTTGCGTATGGCATGCATTTGTATGGCTGATATAGATCATTGATGTTCCTCTGCAGGACACAGGGCTCAGCTCCAAAGAGTTGGCCAAGCACGTTGCACACGAGATAGGACACAATCTGGGCATGAGTCACGATACGGAAAATTGCTATTGTCCAGAGGGCGCGGGGATGTGCCTCCTTTCAAATCGGAGTTGGTAAGTGGCCCACTAGAACCAAAGGCCCTTATTCTGGCCAACATAATAAGAAATCCTATATAATAAAGTCCAAGTGTCTCTGCGTCCAGTCCCAGTCCCTGTGTCCGTGGAAATGCGCTACTGCGCATGTGCCCCACAGGTCCAAAGTCTCGTGAGAGCTTGCTGCAGCCCAGCCGGCGCCGCCATCTTTATTTTACTGACGCGGGTCATGCTACTTGTGGCTCGAGGTGAGGCGAGATGTCGTCTTTGTGCTGGATGGAGGGGAGAAGATAGTAGGGAGTAGAAAGCAGGTAACAGGGGGATGTGAAGTGTTCAGGGCTATGCTGCTAACCCCCCTGGCCACCAATGTTAACCCCCCCTGGCCACCAATGTTAACCCCCCCTGGCCACCAATGTTAACCCCCCCTGGCCACCAATGTTAACCCCCCTGGCCACCAATGTTAACCCCCCTAGCCACCAATGTTAACACCCCCCTGGGCACCAGCATTAACCCCCTGGCCACCAGTGCTACAAAGGGGGCCCTGCCTACTAATGTTACCCATTCTGAAATGTTGGGAGGTATGTGACGACATATGTTCTAGTGCCCGTTAATTTAACGGGCTTAATGTCTAGTACTCTATCTTGTTTGATTGGCTAGTTCTGCATCCATGCTAATGAGCTGTCCCGCCCCCTAGGTCCCATATTCATCCAGTGTTTAGCGAATGCAGCCACCACTTCCTCGATCGGTTCCTCGAGGAGAAGGACATCACCTGCTTAAAGGACCGGCCCCACACATACATCGTAAGTGCTGCTGGGGGAAGGGTTACATTTTAGGAATAATTTACTGACCACAAGTGCAGTGTGCAAAGTTCAATTTCAGATGCAATTGCAATGTTTTTACCCACAATGCAATGCTTTTCCTATAATTTCCTCATGACTGTGGGTCACACATGGGTCACTGCCCATGGGGACACTGTGACCCCTTAATATAAATGTACAACGTTACATGGGTTTACAAATGCTAGAGTGTTAGTTCTATAGACTAGGCTTACCCTTTGCATATTTGTGCCAGCGTCTTGTATTCATATATATTTAATATGTGATTATACTACATTGTGTTGCCAGGAGGAATCTCCCCCGGGGGCTGATCAGCACATGATTCTTGAAACTGGTAAGAGCTAGCTTTTCGGGATAGGGGCATCTCTATATATCTGGGTTTTACTGATATCTTCAGCTTGACCCACACTATTGGATTTTATTTGTCTCTCTTCCAGTTGGAAAAGTCTCCATTTTCCTTTGTTCTCTGATTGTCCTGCCATCCTTCCTGATCATCTGGAGAAGAGTGTCCTGCAAAAAACCACAGGCTGTGTAAGTGGGGAGACAGTGAAGATGCGGGAAGAGTTGTTTTTCCTCCCACGTGCAGTCATGGGAAGGATAACTGGGTGCCATGACCCCTGATGGTGCTGATCAAAAATGATGAAGGTGGAATGGGATGGATCACAGCAAAGCAGTTAATATGTCTGATGGGAAGTCCAAAACTGGTTGTTTCCAAGGACCATCCTAGGGGATGGAGAATCATGGAGAAGGAGAGAAGTCTGCCGCACCCCCAGGATTTTGGGGACATCGTTTGCACTAGAAAGATGCCCTGTAGTTTTCTGCTTCTGACTGTTCCACTTCACTGACCATCCATGAGACTTTTAGCTTGTAACCCAGACGTTATTATTGGTACAGGTCTCGGCTGGAGCCTCATCTGCTGGAATCCAAGTACACTGGAGCGGAACACTATATATCAATTATCAGCATATATGAAATGATGAAAAAGGGGACACTTTCTAAAACTAGAGGAGAGAAGATTTCACCATAAGCATAGGAAGGGTTTCTTTAAAGGTAGCTAGTTTAATCATGAGAGATGTAAAGATTGATTCATTGGGTGAGTTCAAACATGTGGCATATATTGACCCGAGGACTGGTTGCAATGCATAATGAATATCATTTCTAGTCCCATTTATATTCCTCAGTGCCACTATAGTACGTCTCCTGGGGTCATGTTATGACTTGCTCCTGGCTGCCCAGAATAAGCCGTGCTGTGACTACTCCATTTAAACTGAAATGCCATTTTGTGGGACCTAATGATGTCCCTGTCATACCCTATCCATATCTAACCTCTGTTTCTCAGTTCTGTAGGCAATCCTAGCCCAATGAGCTGACTTTCAAAATCCCCTACTGATAAAGGAGTAGAGCTGGGGTTGCCATAGGGCCCCCACAGGCTCTGTAAAAAAAAAAAAAAAAAAGCACTTAAATTATGATGACTGTTTTTAAACCAATAATCCTATGAATGATTAATAGTAATGCAAATGCACTAAGGAGATTTTTGGGCCATAGAGGCTTGTCCTAATAAGAGAATTGTTCATCCAAATAAAAGTGTCATCACTGATGTGCCTGAGTGTTTTTATTTACCCTTTAACTGCTTTACTGACAGTTCTTCTGTCTGCCAATAGGTGGCGCCAACCAATGTTCAAATATTTGTCACGGTTAAAAACAAAAAGCATTACTGTTATTATCTGATGTAAAACAAATGGCTAAATAAAGGCATTTGCAGGTGATGAAAAAGCCTGAGACATTTGGGGGGAGTCTCTTGTACCCTCTGCACCCTCTCCTCCTTTGTAATCTGGGACACGCAAGCAAGACTAATGCAGAAATGAATTCTCCTTCCCCTCCTTTTGTGACTTCGGGTCTTTTTTTCAATTTTGGCTGTTTTCATGACTTTGGGTCTTTCCGCTACTTCAGGACTTCGGCTTCGGTTGTTTTCATGACTCCGGATCTTTTCGCCACTTTGGGACTTTGGCTTCGGTTGTTTTTGTGACGTTGGGTCTTTTTGCTGCTTCGGGACTTCAATTTCGTCTGTTTTCGTGACTTCGGGTCTTTTCGCCGCTTCAGGACTTCAATTTTGACTGTTTTCATGACTATGGGTCTTTCCGCCACTTCAGGACTTCAATTTCGGCTGTTTTTGTGACTTCGGGTCTTATCGCTGCTTCGGGACATCTGCTGTTCAGCTTTTCGGCACTCCCGCCTTTCGGCTGTCGGGACTTCGGAAGGAGGCAGCACGGCTTCGGCGCTATCAAGATGGGGCCCAGCTCTTTCAAAAAGTCCAGGACTGCTGGGCCCCCCTTCAGGCCTGATCCCGGGACACTTGTACCCACTGTCCCCCCCTGATGGCAGCCCTGGTCATAAGTGTCGCTTAATCGCTGTACAGGTATGGGACCTGTTATCCAGAATGCTTTGGACCTGGGGTTTTCCAGATAATGGCTCTTTCCGTAATTTGGATCTTTATACCTTAAGTCTACTAGAAAATCATATAAACATGAAATAAACCCAATAGGCTGGTTTTGCCTCCAATAAGGATTAATTATATCTTAGTTGGGATCAAGTACAAGCGACTGTTTTATTATTACACAGAAAAAGGAAATCGGTTTTTAAAATGTGGATTATTTGTATAAGACGGAGTCTATGGGAGACGGCCATTACTTAATTTGGAGCTTTGTGGATAACGGGTTTCTGGATAATGGATCCCATACCTGTGTATGTATACTTATTTACTTAATATTATTTATTATAATCCTCTCCTCCCTGCAGGTACTTTTCTATAAGATAACATTGTACAGCGCTGTGTATCCTAGTAGTACTTAATAAAGTTACACATATATAGTGAGCCAGACATATAAGAGACTTCATGGGGAGTGATATTCACACAATACCTTCTCCTAACAGAACAAATACAGACGAGTTCAGACTGGGAGTTGGTGGGATCCCTCGGTGCAGCAGCCACAATTCTGCCTAAATTAAGAATTTCCATTTCCATTAGGGATGTAGCGAACTGTTCGCCGGCGAACTTGTTCGCGCGAACTTCGACCGTTCGCGTCCGCCGAATGTTCGCGAACGTCGCGCGATGTTCGCATTTTGAGTTCGCGTTCGATTCTAATACAAATCGTTCGACCATTCGACCATTTGAATTCCTTCGACCGCTAAAAATCGAACGATTTCCATTCGTTTGAACGATTGTAAGCATTCGATCGAATGCTTTGATCGTTCGATTCGAATGAAAATCGTTCGATCGAACGATTAAAATCCTTCGATCGTTCGAATCGAACGATTTTAGCGGGTGTTCGAAGTTCGCGAACACCAAATCGGCAGTTCGCTACATCGCTAATTTCCATTCATCCACTGATAACTCTCATGTTTTTTATTTTCTCCTGTTTCTCTTCTGCTTTTAAGATTCTCCCTTCTTTGTCTCTTGGAACTTAATTCAAATTCATTATTTTGAGCTCTCCCATCAACCCCCTTTACTATGTCCTTCTCTCTTTGGCATGCAATTAAAGGAACAGTAATGTCAAACAATAAAAGTGTTTTAAGTAATGAAAATATAATGCAGTGTTGCCCTGCACTGGTAAAACTGCTGTTTTTGCTTCAGAAACACTACTATAGTTTATATAAATAAACTGCTGCGTAGCAATGGGGGCAGCCATTCAAGCACAGGATACACAGTAGATAACAGATAAGTACTACTATAGTTTATATAAATAAACTGCTGCGTAGCAATGGGGGCAGCCATTCAAGCACAGGATACACAGCAGATAACAGATAAGTACTACTATAGTTTATATAAACAAGCTGCTGTGTAGCCATGGGAGTAACCATTCAAGCACAGGATACACAGTAGATAACAGATAAGTACTACTATAGTTTATATAAACAAGCTGCTGTGTAGCCATGGGGGCAGCCATTCAAGCACAGGATACACAGTAGATAACAGATAAGTACTACTATAGTTTATATAAACAAGCTGCTGTGTAGCCATGGGGCAGCCATTCAAGCACAGGATA
Organism: Xenopus laevis; assembly: GCF_017654675.1. Classification (NCBI taxonomy): domain Eukaryota; kingdom Metazoa; phylum Chordata; class Amphibia; order Anura; family Pipidae; genus Xenopus; species Xenopus laevis. The sequence continues at coordinate 11,062,622 of NC_054371.1, forward strand.
CACAGTAGATAACAGATAAGTACTACTATAGTTTATATAAACAAGCTGCTGTGTAGCCATGGGGGCAGCCATTCAAGCACAGGATACACATTATATAACAGATAAGTACTACTATAGTTTATATAAACAAGCTGCTGTGTAGCCATGGGGGCAGCCATTCAAGCACAGGATACACAGTAGATAACAGATAAGTACTACTATAGTTTATATAAACAAGCTGCTGTGTAGCCATGGGGGCAGCCATTCAAGCACAGGATACACATTATATAACAGATAAGTATTACTATAGTTTATATAAACAAGCTGTTGTGTAGCCACGGGGGCAGCCATTCAAGCACAGGATACACAGTAGATAACAGATAAGTACTACTATAGTTTATATAAACAAGCTGCTGTGTAGCCATGGGGGCAGCCATTCAAGCACAGGATACACAGTAGATAACAGATAAGTACTACTATAGTTTATATAAACAAGCTGCTGTGTAGCCATGGGGGCAGCCATTCAACCACAGCAGCTTGTTTGTATGAACTATAGCAGTATTTTCATTACTTCAAAACACTTACATATTTTGGTGTTACTGTTCCTTTAAGATCACTGCAGAAAATGGACAATGAACACCTTAACCACAGACATGCCTGTAAGACCACTGTAGAAAATGGAGAGCAAGCATATTAACCCCAGACATACTAGTAAGCAGAATGAACGATGAGCATATTAACTCCAGGCATCCCCATAAGATCACTGCAGAAATGGTTTAGGAACACATTAACTACATCCGGACATGCCAGTAAGATCACTGCACAAAATGTATAGAAACTTTTCTTCTTTCTCAGTGCTGCTGAGCTGCCTCTCCCTCCTGCACAGCTGAAACTTCAAGTGTGCAGCTTTCAAAGCTAAAAGGGCCAGACAGTGGGGAAGATGCTTTCAGATGTGGGCTAGTGAGCAGGGACTGATGCTGGCCCAGAGTGAGGGCAAAGCTCTGGGTTCTGCAGTTCATTCAGTGGCCATTAGAGGGAGCAGTTGTCACATCACGGTGCTTTTTCTGTTTAAAATATTCACACTGAATTGCAACACATATGAATAGACATAAAGAAGGACCGGAAAAAAAACACTGCAGAAATTAAACAGCAACATGATGAGCCAGTTCTTGTCTCAAAAGCTTTCGGTCTACGTTTACACATTAATGCGACAGGAGTATTGCTTTAATGTAAAAAACAGCTGCAACCATTCAACCTGAAATATGAACTGTCACTGCAAGTGTTGTGTCTGTTATACTGAAAGTTAACTGTAAGGTGAACTTCCCCTTTGTGTGTCATTACTTCTTTAAGGAGGAGATATTACCCCATGGAGTCCCGCACGCTGTCAGCTTCCGCATGTCATTCCCAGGGTCACGTCCCACATAACACGGGTCAGATTGTGCCTCGGCCGTGATAATTACAATCCCATTGTTCTTTCAATGAACAGCCACTGGAACAATGTAATACCTCCCTGCAGTTGGCCAATTTGGGTCTTTTCCAGGAATAAAAAAGTATCTCAGATAAATTGGGAAAGCTTATGGCAATAAGGGAGAGTTCCCTGTATAACTCAGCCTGCAGCCTTGTGCCTTTATATGGTCACAGAACAACCCCTCAGTGACTTCTAATATCCTTATCATTTACAGTAGGGGGTACATTATCCCTTATAATACATGAGTGATACTCAGAGTTCCCTGTATAACTCAGCCTGCAGCCTTGTGCCTTTATATGGTCACAGAACAACCCCTCAGTGACTTCTAATATCCTTATCATTTACAGTAGGGGTACATTATCCCTTATAATACATGAGTGATACTCAGAGTTCCCTGTATAACTCAGCCTGCAGCCTTGTGCCTTTATATGGTCACAGAACAACCCCTCAGTGACTTCTAATATCCTTATCATTTACAGTAGGGGGTACATTATCCCTTATAATACATGAGTGATACTCAGAGTTCCCTGTATAACTCAGCCTGCAGCCTTGTGCCTTTATATGGTCACAGAACCCCTCACTGACTTCTAATTAGGGATGCACCGAATCCAGGATTTTGTTCGGGATTCATCTTTTTTCAGCAGAATTTGGATTAGGCCAAATCCTTCTGCCAGGCCGAACTAAATCGGAATCCTAATTTGCATATGCAAATTAGGGGTGGGTAAGGAAATCACGTGACTTTTTGTAACACAACAAGGAAGTAAAAAATGTTTCCCCTTCCCCCCCAAATTAGGATTAGTTTTAGTATTTTGGGGGCACAATAGTGGTGCATCCCTACTTATAATATCCTTATAATTCACAGTAGGGGTACAGTATATATATATATATAATACACAAGAGCCATGAATATCCTGTAAATTATATCCTTATAATAAAAAGTGCTTAGTGATGTCATTCGTTATAATCTGAGCTCAGTGATGTCATAAATTGTATTGTACTGTTTAGTGATGTCATCAGTTATAATCAGTGATGTCATTTCTGTCACATGACTTTATTATAATAAATAAAGTACCCCCTATTGTAAAATATGAGGATATTAAAAGTCACCTCGGAGTACCTCCTTGGTAACTTATAATGTCCTTGTATTTTACAATAGGGGGTACTTTTTTCACTATATTACAAGTATAAGTATTAATAGCGCCCAAGGAGTTCTATGACCCTATAAGGGTACAAGTCTTCGGGCCGAGTGCTTTTATACAGGTCATGGAACTCGGAGGTGAGTTTTGGCCAGATATTGGTGGCGTGGGTCCATCGGACAGGCAGATAATCTGATATTAATTCCAGTAATAAGACTGAGGATTGGGGGCTGGTTGGAAGCTGCCATACTGCAATGCCGTTGGGTTGGAGCCAGTAACCGCAGCAGATGGAGTAAGTGCAAAAAGCCTATAATTGTGTTTAACTATCGTCTGTTTGATGTAAAAAAGCCACAGATTTCCCCAGTAAGAGCCGCACCCCACTGCTTTATCTTTGCCTCAAACAGTGACAGCTGTAGAGCGAGGGCAATAACAAGAGATAAGCTTCTCTATTCAGCCTGCAAATTCCATGCAGTCTAACCTGTCGGCATTCACAGGGACAGATGGCCAGCAAGCAACAATAATGGCCAATAGAGACCCACAGACCAAAGGTTCCGCCTCTCTGAGATTTGCTGCAGAACTGTAACACACAGCACTCTGTGCTACAACAGCAGAATGGGGAAATGAAGCAGTTGTGACTTGTTGGGCTAATGTGTGTGTGTGTGGGGGGGGGGGTATTCCCTGTAACCCACGAGACCCTCTCTACTTGCTCTCTGGTGGGACAGCAGCACGCTTTGGGAGGTGATCCCAATGTCATTAATAGGGAAAAAAGATAAATATATAAGAAGGCCGGTATTTTTTTCCAGAAAAGGTGCCAACCCTAGCCGTGATTGGTGATGGAGCAGTGCCCAGGGAGGGTCGCAAGTCTAGTTTGGCAGGGCCCATGAAGGCTGGAGCTCATTGGGTTTTTCCCTGTATCCCGCTGGCCCAGTTCAGTCCTGTTGATCCATGTGTTTGGGAAGCTGCCTAATTTGCAGACATGGTCTATATTGCGCAGGGTCAGACTGGCCTGGCGGGACACCGGGAAAAAACCGGGTGGTAGATTCCTGCAGGTTGCGGGTAGAAGTTCCGAGTGCGGGTACAGACGCGGGTCGGCGGTTCTGCGGGTCTCGGGTCGGCCCACGGGTCTTCTCAATAGCGATTTTTACTCTTTTTTTCTGATCACGTCTACTTCCAATGATGTCACTTCTGGTTTACAATGACAGCACTTCCTGATTCTTGATGGTCATCGGGTTGTGGGTCTGGGTTGTGGATAAGGTACTTGCAGGTAGGGTCGCCACCTTGCCGGTATTTTACCGGCCTGGCCGATAAAAATAATGCTGGATGCCAATGTTATTAATAGGGAAAAACAGCAAGAATATAGGAAGGCAACCCTACTTGCGGCTTGGATCGGGTAGCGGGTCCAAGCAGGTAAGAATGCGGGTTGCAGGTCCGGGTTGCGGATTGCAGGTTGCGGGTACAGGTCGGGTACGGGTTCCAAAAAATGGACCCGCGCAGGATTCTACCGCCCTAGGGTTGCCACCTGTTTTTACCGGCCTGGCTGGTAAAAATGATGTTTGATCCCAATGTTATTAATAGGGGAATAAGATAAATATATATGAAGGCCAGTATTTTTTTCCAGAAAAGGTGGCAACCCTTGTGGGCCCTGCTGGCCCAGTCCCGCTGTTAGCGCTGCCTCCCGACCTCCCTCCCTCTCGATCAGAAAAAAAGTCAGGCATGAGGGGTCAGGGGGGTTGTGGCTGGGGTGTGGGGGTTGAGGTATCTTTGCCAATGTGGCAGGGGCCGGGGGGCCAGTCTGACCCTGGTAAAGGACAATTTGTCTATCAGCCAATTAACCAATGGCCTGCCCATTATGATATTGAGCCTGCCCACTTTCAGCAGCTCTGTATTCACCAGGGCCACACTGGGGCAGCATGTTTTGCAGGCTGAGAGATGGAGGCTTCTTTGAGGCATCAAAAACACACAGACTAACAACAGCCTTCAGCCTGGTGCCCATAACCTTTGGGGTCCCCTATCCCACCCCGTAACTTGTGCATCATTCAGGGTACAGCACAGCCCTATACTTACTGCCCAACAACTCTGCATCTTGCTCCAAAATCCCAGAGTGCTGCAGTGCCAGGGACAAGTGCAGTACAATTAGCACTAAGGGCAGTGGCACAAAGTAAGATTTGTTTCCAGAAAATGCCTCTCCATTGCCAATAATTGAAATCGTAGGTGGTATGCCCAACTTATTGCTAAATCACCCAAAGTTGCCACCAGAGGCAACTTCAGGGCACAATGTTGCACCTGTTAGTCTGTTGCACTTGCATTCAGCACATCCATCAATGACCCATTAAACCTGTCCTTTCTGCAATGGGACCCTTACTAAATACTTCTAATTACTAAATACTTCTAATTACTAAATACTTCTAATTACTAAATACTTCTAATTACTAAATACTTCTAATTACTAAATACTTCTAATTACTAAACACTTCTTATTACTAAATACTTCTAATTACTAAATACTTCTAATTACTAAATACTTCTAATTACTAAATACTTCTAATTACTAAATATTTCTCTGCCTCCTTTCAGCGCATATGACAAAAAGCGAAGTATTATTTCTATTGGAGATGGAGTCACTGCATATTCACAACTCCACAACCTCATATTGTGCATCAGTCACAGCAAATCCTCTGCAAAATGAATTTTTATTGCTATAAATGTTCCCAAATCCTGATCCCACCAAGGCAGATGCCCCTGCGATGCTGTTTCCTTGCTCTTCTTTGCTCATTAACATTAGAAAAGAGCTTTGTGGGTGTTTCAGAGAGTCCAAAGACTGTTGGGGTAACTCTATATTTATTTAAATCCCCCCTCTGAATGGGCCATTATGAAATGGTAGTAATAAAAGCGTGTCCTTTAATTGTCTCTTGGCAAACGCACTGAGGAAGTGAGAGATCAGAGACACATCTGTTATCTGGGCCTTTTGTCCACCAGTCAATGGAAAGGGCAGGTTTTAGTTTCTTCCCTAATAATACATAATATATTACTGATTAGTAGCATGAACACTGCACATATCATTATACCTACTACTACCTACTGCTGTAAGATACCATTGACATAGATACTCACAGTCACTATTTATTGGGCTGGTGGGGGCTGATTGGGCCTCTGTGTACCTGAAATACCCGGGTCTATTATGAATCTCAGTCTGGACCTGACTGTTACTATAGGCACCATCTCTCCCTACTATACCTGCTATCCCACAGTCACACTCCCTTCCCAGAGACTATTATCCACTGTTACTATAGACACCATCTCTCCCTACTATACCTGCTATCCCACAGTCACACTCCCGTCCCAGAGACTATTATCCCACTGTTACTATAGGCACCATCTCTCCCTACTATACCTGCTATCCCACAGTCACACTCCCTTCCCAGAGACTATTATCCACTGTTACTATAGGCACCATCTCTCCCTACTATACCTGCTATCCCACAGTCACACTCCCTTCCAGAGACTATTATCCCACTGTTACTATAGGCACCATCTCTCCCTACTATACCTGCTATCCCACAGTCACACTCCCTTCCAGAGACTATTATCGCACTGTTACTATAGGCACCATCTCTCCCTACTATACCTGCTATCCCACAGTCACACTCCCTTCCCAGAGACTATTATCCCACTGTTACTATAGGCACCATCTCTCCCTACTATACCTGCTATCCCACAGTCACACTCCCTTCCCAGAGACTATTATCTACTGTTACTATAGGCACCATCTCTCCCTACTATACCTGCTATCCCACAGTCACACTCCCTTCCCAGAGACTATTATCCACTGTTACTATAGGCACCATCTCTCCCTACTATACCTGCTATCCCACAGTCACACTCCCTTCCCAGAGACTATTATCCACTGTTACTATAGGCACCATCTCTCCCTACTATACCTGCTATACCACAGTCACACTCCCTTCCCAGAGACTATTATCCACTGTTACTATAGGCACCATCTCTCCCTACTATACCTGCTATCCCACAGTCACACTCCCTTCCCAGAGACTATTATCCACTGTTACTATAGGCACCATCTCTCCCTACTATACCTGCTATCCCACAGTCACACTCCCTTCCCAGAGACTATTATCCACTGTTACTATAGGCACCATCTCTCCCTACTATACCTGCTATCCCACAGTCACACTCCCTTCCCAGAGACTATTATCCACTGTTACTATAGGCACCATCTCTCCCTACTATACCTGCTATCCCACAGTCACACTCCCTTCCCAGAGACTATTATCCCACTGTTACTATAGGCACCATCTCTCCCTACTATACCTGCTATCCCACAGTCACACTCCCTTCCCAGAGACTATTATCCACTGTTACTATAGGCACCATCTCTCCCTACTATACCTGCTATCCCACAGTCACATTCCCTTCCCAGAGACTATTATCCACTGTTACTATAGACACCATCTCTCCCTACTATACCTGCTATCCCACAGTCACACTCCCGTCCCAGAGACTATTATCCCACTGTTACTATAGGCACCATCTCTCCCTACTATACCTGCTATCCCACAGTCACACTCCCTTCCCAGAGACTATTATCCACTGTTACTATAGGCACCATCTCTCCCTACTATACCTGCTATCCCACAGTCACACTCCCTTCCAGAGACTATTATCCCACTGTTACTATAGGCACCATCTCTCCCTACTATACCTGCTATCCCACAGTCACACTCCCTTCCAGAGACTATTATCGCACTGTTACTATAGGCACCATCTCTCCCTACTATACCTGCTATCCCACAGTCACACTCCCTTCCCAGAGACTATTATCCCACTGTTACTATAGGCACCATCTCTCCCTACTATACCTGCTATCCCACAGTCACACTCCCTTCCCAGAGACTATTATCTACTGTTACTATAGGCACCATCTCTCCCTACTATACCTGCTATCCCACAGTCACACTCCCTTCCCAGAGACTATTATCCACTGTTACTATAGGCACCATCTCTCCCTACTATACCTGCTATCCCACAGTCACACTCCCTTCCCAGAGACTATTATCCCACTGTTACTATAGACACCATCTTTCCCTACTATACCTGCTATCCCACAGTCACATTCCCTTCCCAGAGACTATTTTCCCACTGTTACTATAGACACCATCTTTCCCTACTATACCTGCTATACCACAATCACACTCCCTTCCCAGAGACTATTATCCACTGTTACTATAGGCACCATCTCTCCCTACTATACCTGCTATCCCACAGTCACACTCCCTTCCCAGAGACTATTATCCCACTGTTACTATAGACACATCTCTCCCTACTATACCTGCTATCCCACAGTCACACTCCCTTCCCAGAGACTATTATCCACTGTTACTATAGGCACCATCTCTCTCTACTATACCTGCTATCCCACAGTCACACTCCCTTCCCAGAGACTATTATCCACTGTTACTATAGACACCATCTCTCCCTACTATACCTGCTATCCCACAGTCACACTCCCTTCCCAGAGACTATTATCCACTGTTACTATAGGCACCATCTCTCTCTACTATACCTGTAATCCCACAGTCACACTCCCTTCCCAGAGACTATTATCCACTGTTACTATAGGCACCATCTCTCCCTACTATACCTGCTATCCCACAGTCACACTCCCTTCCCAGAGACTATTATCCACTGTTACTATAGGCACCATCTCTCCCTACTATACCTGCTATCCCACAGTCACACTCCCTTCCCAGAGACTATTATCCACTGTTACTATAGGCACCATCTCTCCCTACTATACCTGCTATCCCACAGTCACACTCTCTTCCCAGAGACTATTATCCACTGTTACTATAGGCACCATCTCTCCCTACTATACCTGCTATCCCACAGTCACACTCCCTTCCCAGAGACTATTATCCCACTGTTACTATAGGCACCATCTCTCCCTACTATACCTGCTATCCCACAGTCACACTCCCTTCCCAGAGACTATTATCCCACTGTAAAGCTCCCCATAGACGCGACGATTCTTCTTGCCGAACGACCGATTTTAGGGAAGCCCGACCAATTATCGTGTGGTTAGTGGTATTCGAACGATCGTACATCTTACGATTTTTCGGCCGACATCTGTCGGGAAATTGATCGGCCAGGTCAAAAAATCTTTGTCGGTCCCAGTGCAATCTCTCTATGTTTGCAGGGCCAAGCAGGCAGCTCCCCTTTGTTTTCCTGGTAAATTGGTCTTTTTAGTTGATGGAAAATTCGTACGATCGTACGATCGTTCTGAGAAGATCGCGGTCTCACGATCAGGATCTGATTTTTTAAAAATCTCAACATCTATGGCCAGCTTTACTATAGACACCATCTCTCCCTACTATACCTGCTATCCCACAGTCACACTCCCTTCCCAGAGACTATTATCCACTGTTACTATAGACACCATCTCTCCCTACTATACCTGCTATCCCACAGTCACACTCCCTTCCCAGAGACTATTATCCACTGTTACTATAGGCACCATCTCTCCCTACTATACCTGCTATCCCACAGTCACACTCCCTTCCCAGAGACTATTATCCCACTGTTACTATAGACACCATCTTTCCCTACTATACCTGCTATCCCACAGTCACACTCCCTTCCCAGAGACTATTTTCCCACTGTTACTATAGACACCATCTTTCCCTACTATACCTGCTATACCACAGTCACACTCCCTTCCCAGAGACTATTATCTACTGTTACTATAGGCACCATCTCTCCCTACTATACCTGCTATCCCACAGTCACACTCCCTTCCCAGAGACTATTATCCCACTGTTACTATAGACACATCTCTCCCTACTATACCTGCTATCCCACAGTCACACTCCCTTCCCAGAGACTATTATCCACTGTTACTATAGGCACCATCTCTCTCTACTATACCTGCTATCCCACAGTCACACTCCCTTCCCAGAGACTATTATCCACTGTTACTATAGACACCATCTCTCCCTAATATACCTGCTATCCCACAGTCACACTCCCTTCCCAGAGACTATTATCCACTGTTACTATAGGCACCATCTCTCTCTACTATACCTGCTATCCCACAGTCACACTCCCTTCCCAGAGACTATTATCCACTGTTACTATAGACACCATCTCTCCCTACTATACCTGCTATCCCACAGTCACACTCCCTTCCCAGAGACTATTATCCACTGTTACTATAGGCACCATCTCTCTCTCTACTATACCTGTAATCCCACAGTCACACTCCCTTCCCAGAGACTATTATCCACTGTTACTATAGGCACCATCTCTCCCTACTATACCTGCTATCCCACAGTCACACTCCCTTCCCAGAGACTATTATCCACTGTTACTATAGGCACCATCTCTCTCTACTATACCTGTAATCCCACAGTCACACTCCCTTCCCAGAGACTATTATCCACTGTTACTATAGACACCATCTCTCCCTACTATACCTGCTATCCCACAGTCACACTCCCTTCCCAGAGACTATTATCCACTGTTACTATAGGCACCATCTCTCCCTACTATACCTGCTATCCCACAGTCACACTCCCTTCCAAGAGACTATTATCCACTGTTACTATAGACACCATCTCTCCCTACTATACCTGCTATCCCACAGTCACACTCCCTTCCCAGAGACTATTATCCACTGTTACTATAGGCACCATCTCTCCCTACTATACCTGCTATCCCACAGTCACACTCCCTTCCCAGAGACTATTATCCACTGTTACTATAGGCACCATCTCTCTCTACTATACCTGTAATCCCACAGTCACACTCCCTTCCCAGAGACTATTATCCACTGTTACTAGAGACACCATCTCTCCCTACTATACCTGCTATCCCACAGTCACACTCCCTTCCCAGAGACTATTATCCACTGTTACTATAGGCACCATCTCTCTCTACTATACCTGCTATCCCACAGTCACACTCCCTTCCCAGAGACTATTATCCACTGTTACTATAGACACCATCTCTCCCTACTATACCTGCTATCCCACAGTCACACTCCCTTCCCAGAGACTATTATCCACTGTTACTATAGGCACCATCTCTCTCTACTATACCTGTAATCCCACAGTCACACTCCCTTCCCAGAGACTATTATCCACTGTTACTATAGGCACCATCTCTCCCTACTATACCTGCTATCCCACAGTCACACTCCCTTCCCAGAGACTATTATCCACTGTTACTATAGGCACCATCTCTCTCTACTATACCTGTAATCCCACAGTCACACTCCCTTCCCAGAGACTATTATCCACTGTTACTATAGACACCATCTCTCCCTACTATACCTGCTATCCCACAGTCACACTCCCTTCCCAGAGACTATTATCCACTGTTACTATAGGCACCATCTCTCCCTACTATACCTGCTATCCCACAGTCACACTCCCTTCCAAGAGACTATTATCATCTTAGAGAAGTCAGAAATGATAGATGATGCACGACTTCCCCTTTAGCCAAAGAATGTGTTGGTCAGGATCCTTATCTGCCCCTTATCAGCTTTTGTTGAGCAGAAGTTCAGAGGAGCTGTTTTTACTTTCATTTCTTGTCATTGTTTTCAATCTGATTCCTGGCAAGAGTCATTTCTGCACAAACATTAACCAGGTAAGCCACAGGGCATGTGCAGTGTAAGGGTAAGAGAACAGTGGGCGATTCGGGGAGATTTAGTCACCTGGTGACTAATTGCCTCGACTTTGCAGCGACCAATCTCCCCAAATGCCTTCCCTCACTCTGCGCCTGGCTAAAATGAAAAATCGCAGGCTCTAATCACATGTGGCAATTCGTTTTCTGAAGTTTCCTCATGAGGCCAGGCGACTAAATCTCCCTGAGTCGCCCAGTGTGCCCTTACCCTAAAGTCTTCAGATAATATGAGATTGCGGGAGGTTCATTCATACATGCAGCCTGGGCCAGTGGGACATGGTACTGTGCAACATTACATGGATTCATACAGGAGACTTCACAATTAGCAAAAACGCTAAAAAAAAAAACAGCTTCAAGCAAGTGACCAGCAAACCAACCAACCAACATAAAGAGTCTGATTCATCACCTATGAAACAGTATGCTACAAAACCAACTAGTCATACTAAAGGTTAGAATCAGATTGAACACCCAAGAAACAAAACCAACTAACCATCCTAAAGGGGATCAAATCAGAATCTTCACCCATGAAACAGGATTCTAACAAACCAACCACTACCAACTAACTAGCATTTCTGCACAAACATTAACCAGGTAAGACACAGGGCACGTGCAGTGTAAAGTCTTCAGATAATACGGCATTGCGGGAGAATAGCCAACTTGGCCCGGCACTGCTACAGACAAGTTTATTATCTACAAGGACTCCAAGCTCCGTCTCCATTATGGATTTGCCTAGTGCAGTCCCATTAAGGGTATAAGTGGATATTGTTACATCCCAGGTGCAGGACTTTACATTTATCAACATTGAATCTCATTTGCCACTTAGCTGCCCAGATTGCCAGTTAGTCAAGATCCTGTTGCAAGTGCCACATCCTGGATGGAATTAATTGGGCTGATAGTTTTGTGTCATCTGCAAACACTGATACATTACTTACAACACCCTCCCCTAAGTCATTAATGAACAAGTTAAATAAAAGTGGACCCAATACCGAGCCCTGAGGGACCCCACTAAGAACCTTACTCCAAGTAGAGAATGTCCCATTAACAACCACCCTCTGTACCCGATCCTGTAGCCAGTTTCCTATCCATGTGCAAACGACTTCATTAAGCCCAACAGACCTTAGTTTAGAAAGCAGTCGTTTGTGGGGCACAGTATCAAACGCTTTGGCAAAATCCAAATAGATCACATCTACTGCCCCCCCACTGTCCAGCATCTTACTGTTAGTGGCCATACACGGCCGATAAAAGCTGCCGACAGACCGAGTCGGCAGTTTATTGGCCCGTGTATGGGGGCCCCCGACGGGCTTCCCCGATCGAGATCTGGCCGAAAGTCTGCCAGATATCGATCGGATGCGACAAAAAATTCCGTCAGATCGCGGTCGCACCCCGCGATCCGACCGCCCGTTATCATTCGTTAGGATCCGCCAAACGAGTGGATATCTCCGTGTATGGCCACCTTTACTTCGTCATAAAAGGCAAATCAAACACTTTACCAATGTGGGGTCTACATTTAGTAAGGTTAATGTATCAGCGTCTACTACCTCAAGTGATAAACTGCCATGATACTTAAGGCAGCCATATACAGGCTGACCGGTTACACTTTCCCCCTGATAAGCCCATGGGGAGACACAAGGAGAGTTTATGATAGGCCATTAAGGGTTGGTCGCCTTGAACTTGAACTGGCTGTCATGAATTCAGAGATGAATTTTCAGTCCTGCCTAATTTCAGACAGTACATGGATATTGGTTGGATTGAAAGGCCAGCACATACAGTATCTCAATAGTCTTAATGACAGAGGGTTCAGTATTTGGTGCAATTTATTATTGATCCTCCCTTTGCCTCATACCTTAGATTGCAAGCTCTACAGCAATGATCCCCAACCAGTAGCTCGTGAGTAACATGTTGCTCCCCAACCCCTTGGATGTTGCTCCCAGTGGCCTCAAAGCAGGAGCTTATTTTTGAATTCCAGGCTTGGAGGCAAGTTTTGGTTGTATAAAAACCAGGTGCACTGCCAAACAGAGTCTCAATGTAGGTTGACAACCCACGTAGGGGCTACCAAATGGCCAATCACAGCCCTTATTTAGCACCCCATGATCATTTTTCATGCTTGTGTTGCTCCCCAACTCCTTTTTCTTCTAAATGTTGCTCACAGGTACAAAAGGTTGGGGATCGCTGCTCTACAGGATAGGACTTCATTATGCTGGTAGTGGTAGATAGATGAAGTAGGAAGATGTAGGAATATTAATACCGAGGACAGTGGCACCAATGGGTGCAATAGAAGGAAGGGCTTTTTGTAGGACCATTCTCTTATAGCTTTGCCCTTTTTAATCAAAGTGAAAATTGGTGTTTATTTTCCCCTGCGGTCAGGGTCTCGGGGGGCTGCCTGGGGAACACTGGGTACATGAATAGAGTATTTGTTCTCTCGTGTGTGCAGTTAAATGTTCTCCTTGTACTGAGCAATGGCACGGGGCTAACAAAAAGTCTCATTGTGGCAGGAAGGTTTCCCTGGAAGGCAGGGGGAGCCCTTGGGAAAAGAAAGGAATTTGTACAAGTGCAGATGGACGCATAGCACTAAAGCTGCAAATACACATCTGATCCTTAGCCAATGAGTCCATTAGCCACAGACCCAACTGGTAGTTAGAGTTGCCACCTGGCCAGTAAAAATGATAGTTGATCCCAAAGTTATTAATAGGGAAAAAGATAAATATATAGGAAGGCCGGTATTTTTTTTCCTGAAAAGTTGGCAACTCTACTGGTAGCCCAGGTACAGGCACTATTAGCCAGGGCTGCTTTCATGTTTAATAGTGTAAATGCAATAGAGATGTAACAACTGCCACCCTTCTACTGTTGTTAAACTACATCTCCCACCATCATTTGTCAGCATTGCTGCCTGCAAGTCCTTGTGTGCAATGACAAATGTGATGTTTTTCCCAGAATTTCGGCATCATGGTGGGCACCTTCGAACTGGCAAAATGTGTGAATATGGAAGCAACTGAACCCTTGCTTTTTATTAATTCATGTTTTATAGCCAATCCAGCAACAGTACCAGCATTTGCTTTAGTTGTACAGCAACTCAGTTGTGTTCATGTATACAATCCTCTAGGGCAGAGATTGTGGGATTTTCAGTTGAAGCCTCTTGGCCGTCTAAGTCAGTGTCAGACTGGGGGGGCCCACTGGGTTATTTCCCTGGTGTCCCATAAAGGAGAAGTAAATCTTTATCAGAAAGGTCTATATAAATACACCAGTAAACTCTCAAAGTAATGTTGCTCTGAGTCCTCTGTCAAAAGAAACAGCACATTTCTTTCCTTCTATTGTGTACTCATGGGCTTCTGTATCAGACTTCCTGTTTTAAGCTTAAACCTCCAGGGCTAGGGCTTGAGCATGCTCAGTTTGTTCCTCTCTCCCTCCCTGCTGTAATCTGAGCCCAGAGCTATGAGTGAGCAAGGAGAGACTCAGCAGGAAGTGATGTCACACCAAGCTAATATGGCAGCTGCTATCCTAAACAAACAGAGAGAGCTTCAGGTATGGTAAAGCATTCTGCAGAATAAATAAAGTATTATAGCTTGCACTATTGTGGCTAATCTATTGGCAATAAACTGCTTTGGTAGCTTTCTTTCTCCTATAAACCCAATCCAACCCTGAGCCCAAGCTTTGATCACAGCACTCCTAGCTGTAGCAAGGGGACAAATATAGGATTACAAGCAGCAGGGCTGCCATCAAAAATCACCAGCCCCATACATTTTCTGGGCCCCCGGGTCCCTGCCCACCCCAGATCCTGCCTCAAAGCCTCACCTCAAATCCCGCCCAGCCGACACCACAGTAAAAAGTCCACAAAGACACCAGCACTAAAAACTATAATCCCCTTACTCACAAGTTATAAAAAGCCATTGGTGGTCAGGGCCCCTTTATAATTTAAAAAAAAAAAAAGATTGGCGGCCAGGGTCCGGCATAAAAATTGGTGCACAGGGCCCCCCTACAATTTAAAAAAAAACATTGGTGATCAGGGCACTCCTATAAGTTTAAAAAAAAAACATTGGTGCCAGGGCCCCCCATAAAAGTTTTTAAAATATCATTGGTGGTCCCACATATTATATTATATATTTTAAAAAAACATTGGTGGCAAGGGTTTCGATAAAATAAAAAACATCTTACCAACAACTTTAGGTTCTTCTTCAGCTTCTTCAGCTTCTTCGGTTTCCTTTGGCTCCTTTTGTGGCTTCAGGTCTTTTTGCGGCTTCAGGATTTCAACTTTGGGTATTTTTGTGTTTTCGCGGCGTCAGGACTTCAACTTCGGGTCTCCTTGTGGCTTCGGGTCTTCGTGGCGGCTTTGGGTCTTTCAGCACTTCAGCATCGTGTGAACTTAGGCGTTGTTAAGGGGGGCACAGCTGATTTGAAAAGTGCAACACAGCTGTGTCCCCCTTCAGGCCAGGGCCTCGTACAGATGTACCCCCTGATGACGGCCCTGACCAGCAGTGCAAATGATAGAATAGACCCAAAACAGCAAATTGATGGTGTTCACAAAGATACCAGCCACCTTCTATGCTCCTTGCAACTTGTAGGGTGCACAAATGTACCCATGTAATCAGTTTGTGCGACTAATCTCCCCAAAAAATCTCTTCCCACTGGCAAAAATACAAATCGCTGGCGGGATCGCATACGTTTCCAAAGTCGCCTCACAAGAAAACTTCGGGTGACTTCAGAAATCCGAAGTGATTCGTATGCCATCCCACTGGCGATTCGTATTCTTGCCAGTGGGAAGGCATTTGGGGAGATAAGTCGCTTGCAGTAGCGAAGATTTACCGCAGGCGACTAATCTTACCGTGTGCCATTGTGAACTGAGATCCCTTGAGTTGTATTTACCTTTAAATCCCTAAGGCCAGGAGGGGCAGGATTTATCTCAGTGAGCAGTTACCCTCAGTGGTGATAAACAGACTCTTGTCACTTTACGCTTTACGCTGCTTTTTACCTTATCTGCCTCTTAAGCAACACTTGCCCTGAAAAACAGAGTCCGCTTACAATATATATATATATTTCTGCACTCTGCTGTGTACAGTACAGATAGAGATTGGTCTTTGTACACAATGACCTATATCTTTTCTATTATCCAAGGGAAACTCTATGGCAGCTCCCTCCCCCATATACATAGATAGAAGATAAGAAAACCTCCCTATTATTCTTGCTACATAAACAGTGCAGTTTCCTCTGACACAGACGGGGTTAAGCGCTGTGCCAAGCGAGTCCTTTATACATTTCTCTTATGTGCAAGCTTGCTCTAATTTCGGGGAACAATAGAGAGATGGGGCCCTGGAGTGTCTGGGGACAGCTGGCATCCCACAGGATAGAGAGTGCTGCACAATAGCATTAGAGCGCTGCATAATTAGGCATCTGTCTGGCTGGGCTTGTCTCTCAATAGCTCTGTGATCCCATTCACTCGGCTTTATAAAGCCCTGGCTTGGAATACAAATGTGCCCCAACCCCCTGCACTCGCCTATTTCTACTTGCAGGGAGTCCGAGAGGAGGGGATCATTTAGTCTACAACTGCCCCTGAATATATTACCCCCCCCTCAGCAAAGAATTCATGAATGGGATCATTATGGCAACTGAATCAGTCCGTTAGGGCCTGGGCCTACAGAGTTAAAGATAAAAGGGGACCCCCAAATATCACTAGGATTTAGGAATGTTCAACCTGCACCCCTTCAGTTATGGAATCAACTCCCAGCATGCACTACAAGATAAATGTGTCAGTATCACTTTAAATTAACTTTTAGTATGAGGTAGAGAGTTATTTAGCTTTTTATTCAGCATCTCTTCAGTTTTAAAAAATCTGGTCGCTAAGGGCCATATTACCCTAGCAACCGTTCATTGCTTTTAATAAAAGACTGGAATATAAATAGGAAAGGGGCTGGATAGAAAGAGGGGTAATAAAAAGTAGCAATAAAAATAATGTCTAGCCTTACAGATAGGGTTGCCACCTTTTCTGGAAAACAATACCGGCCTTCCTATATATTTATCTTTTTTTTTCCTATTAATAACATTGGGATCAACCATCATTTTTACCGGCCAGGTGGCAACCCTACTTACAGATGGCAATGGTGACTCCCATTTGAAAGCTGAAAAGAGTCAGAAGAAGGCAAATAATTAAAAACTATAAAAAGAAAGAGAAAATGAAGGGCGATCGAAAAGTTGCTTAGAATTAGGGTTACCACCTTTTCGATCTGGCCCTACCGTCCGGTGATGTAAGGGTGGGGGCGGGCCAGAGAGGGGGTTTTGCTGGTCCGGGGGTGGGGTTATGATGTTCCATGGCGGGATTAGGACATTTCAGGGCGGAGTCACTGAGTTTCGCCAGAAAGGACTGCACCCTTGGATTAGGTGAGTAGGGGAGAGGGGCAGATCTGAGGCAGGCAAGGGGCGGAACAATAGGGATTACAAATTTACTGGCTAATACATTGACGGTAAATTTGTAATACCGGCCTGGCCTTGGCTGATATTTTACAGGCTAGGCCGATGAAGGTGGCAACCCTTAGGATTAGCCATTCTATAACATTCTAAAAAGTTAATTTAAAGGTGAACTACCACTTTAAGTCAAATATCCACAAACACACATATATATAAATAGAAAGAATTATTATTGCCTGGTTTGGTTATGCCTATCCCCCACATAAATACTTTTATCCATACATGCCATTTGTAAGAATGGATATCTTTGCTTCCTGCAGTACCGCTTCCCACCTGTTTACCTAAGGAGCAGATTTTTTTATTCTGTGCGTTAGAGTGCGGTGCTGCTGTGTCCGGCCTCTGTACAACAGAATCGGTGAAATCTCTCCAGGAACCTGGGTGTGTCCAGCAGCTGATTGAGCCAATAAGACTCCCTGTTCTCCTCTATGGCTGGACGCCAACACCGCAGGTATAATAACAGGCTGATTTATCAAGGTTGTGGACAAAGGGCAAATATTTATGCTCGTTCCAGCGAATACACTAAAAGCAGAGTCCATTTCTAGTTCCTAAAAACAGGAATCTCAGTATATTGCTCTGACTTTCATAATTCTTACCCTGCCATAGAATAGAGGTTGTTATCTCTGGCTGGAATGCCATGTGCAAACCAGGGTGGGGCCAATTTACTAAGGTAGGTGCTAAACTGCACCAGTGGATCTTTGATTTCATTTTCTAACTGATATTTGCCATATTCAACTGCATTGGGGCAATTCAGCACCTCTGTTAGTAAATGAGCCCTAGAGAGTACAGCACAAGGCTTCTGAAAAGGGGGTCATGGGAAGTAGAGGCTTATGGGGTGCTGGATGGTTCTGCACAAGCCATTCTACAAAACTGCTCCTCTAACTTAAAGGGGAACTCACGCAAAAATAAAAATGTAAAGGAAAACTATACCCCCAAAATGAATATTTAAGCAACAGATATCATATTAAGTGGCATATTAAAAGAACCTTATCAAACTTATATATATATATATATATATATATATATATATATATATATATATTTAAGTAAATATTGCCCTTTTACATCTCTTGCCTTGAACCACCATTTTGTGATGGTCTGTGTGCTTTCTCAGAGATCACCTGACCAGAAATACTGCAGCTGTAACTGTAACAGGAAGAGATCACCTGACCAGAAATACTGCAGCTCTAATTGTAACAGGAAGAGATCACCTGACCAGAAATACTGCAGCTCTAACTGTAACAGGAAGAGATCACCTGACCAGAAATACTGCAGCTCTAACTGTAACAGGAAGAGATCACCTGACCAGAAATACTGCAGCTCTAACTGTAACAGGAAGAGATCACCTGACCAGAAATACTGCAGCTGTAACTGTAACAGGAAGAGATCACCTGACCAGAAATACTGCAGCTCTAACTGTAACAGGAAGAAGTGTTGAAGCAAAAGACACAACTCTGTCTGTTAATTGGCTCATGTGACCTAACATGTATGGTTTGTTTGTGTGCAACAGGAATCCTACGAGGCACCCCTTATTTTTTAAAATGGCAATTTTCTATTTATGATTACCCAATGGCACATACTACTACAAAAGTATATTATTATGAAAATGGTTTATTTACATATGAGCTGTTTTATTAAATATCTTTTTATAGAGACCTACATTGTTTGGGGGGGTATAGTTTTCCTTTAATATAAGCTTCATCATACTAAAATAAGAAACTTTCTACTAACAATCAATTAAATATTCTGCATTGTTTCTGAAATAATCAAGTTTATCTTCACTATTCCTCTCTCAGCATCTGTTTCTCTTCATTCTCTCTTCATGCAGCAGTTGGGTGTCAGATATTCACTGACAGTTAGATCCAATATATCTTATAGGGGGGCTCCTTTCCTAGCAGATGTATTAGAGCTCACTCAAATGACTGATTCCAGTACAAACAAAATCTAACAAAATAACTGCCTTTTGCACAAATCCTGCATGTAGAGAGACATGATCATACCTCCCAACATTTTGGAAATAAAAAGAGGGACAAAAAAGTTTTCGTGCGTGGTGCGGCGACATTTTTTGACAAGGTCCATTTTTGTGGCCACACGCCCTAATTACCATGTTCATTTTACAAAATTTGGCAGCTTATGAAAGTTTGAACATATTTCTGTGGTTTTTTTTCCCAGTTATTACAGTACGGAAGGTGAATTTCCCTTTAAACTGTGAGTGTAAATTTCCCCAAGGGACCTGTTATCTTATATTGTTACAATTACTTATTTGCTTATCTCGAAATTGTTACAAAAGTATCTTATCTTCTGCTGTGGCTGTTCTGGGCTCTCTGCCAAAAGCCAATTAAGTTAGAAACATTTCTTTATCTGGCTGTTCAGTGCAGTGAAAACGGGACTTTCCAGTACAAATGAGGGACTGTGGGTTAAGCTGTCAAAAGAGGGACTGTCCCTCTAAAAACGGGACAGTTGGGAGGTATGCATAATGTCTGGTGAGTTTAATAGAGTGAGCTCTAATACATCTGCTAGGAAAGGAGCCCCCTATAAGATATATTGGATCTAACTGTCAGTGAATATCTGACACCCAACTGCTGCATGAAGAGAGAATAAAGATAAACAGATGCTGAGAGAGGAATAGTGAAGATAAACTTGATTATTTCAGAAACGGTACTGAATTTTTAATTCATTGTATTTAGAAAGTTTCTTATTTCAGTATGATGAAGCTTATATTAAATTGTAATTTTT
Organism: Xenopus laevis; assembly: GCF_017654675.1. Lineage (NCBI taxonomy): Eukaryota > Metazoa > Chordata > Amphibia > Anura > Pipidae > Xenopus > Xenopus laevis. Next base: position 11,083,091 of record NC_054371.1, read on the forward strand.
TGCAATAGTTTCCCTTTAATCGTTAATGTATGGAACTGCTAAACCTACTGCACAGCTAAAAGAGTAACGTGTATGTTGTTGGCAGGCCCCGATTCATTTGCCCAAATTGGAGATATCTATGAATAACAAAGAGTCCAGCAATTTTCACTATGTCCTCACATTACATCTACATGCCAATGTGCTCATTACAAAGCCATTGAGACTATGATACCCCTGTATGTCCTGGGGGTATAGTAAGCTCCCTCTGAGTACCCCCAATAGGAGGAGTATTGGCAGTGCTGGGTTATCAGGCTTTGTGTAAATGGATTCCAGCTCCTTCTTTGCTTTCCCTGTTATTCATTAGCCAGGGAGCAGGTGGGAGTCCAGCTCAGTTTGAGCTTTGTCTTTGTTTTGGGAGGGAAGTGAGCAGGTGATGGAAGGGGGTGGGAGTGTTGTCTAACATCCCTCTGACTAATGACTTTACACTCCCCCAAACATAGAAATATAAGCAACGTGCACTGGCCAAATCCCCATGAACATCTGTCTTTCTGATTCTAAATACTCTTACTATAGGCACCATCTCTCCCTACTATACCTGCTATCCCACAGTCACACTCCCTTCCCAGAGACTATTATCCACTGTTACTATAGACACCATCTCTCCCTACTATACCTGCTATCCCACAGTCACACTCCCTTCCCAGAGACTATTATCCACTGTTACTATAGGCACCATCTCTCCCTACTATACCTGCTATCCCACAGTCACACTCCCTTCCCAGAGACTATTATCCACTGTTACTATAGGCACCATCTCTCCCTACTATACCTGCTATCCCACAGTCACACTCCCTTCCCAGAGACTATTATCCACTGTTACTATAGACACTATCTCTCCCTACTATACCTGCTATCCCACAGTCACACTCCCTTCCCAGAGACTATTATCCACTGTTACTATAGGCACCATCTCTCCCTACTATACCTGCTATCCCACAGTTACACTCCCTTCCCAGAGACTATTATCCACTGTTACTATAGGCACCATCTCTCCCTACTATACCTGCTATCCCACAGTCACACTCCCTTCCCAGAGACTATTATCCACTGTTACTATAGACACTATCTCTCCCTACTATACCTGCTATCCCACAGTCACACTCCCTTCCCAGAGACTATTATCCACTGTTACTATAGGCACCATCTCTCCCTACTATACCTGCTATCCCACAGTCACACTCCCTTCCCAGAGACTATTATCCACTGTTACTATAGACACTATCTCTCCCTACTATACCTGCTATCCCACAGTCACACTCCCTTCCCAGAGACTATTATCCCACTGTTACTATAGGCACCATCTCTCCCTACTATACCTGCTATCCCACAGTCACACTCCCTTCCCAGAGACTATTATCCACTGTTACTATAGACACCATCTCTCCCTACTATACCTGCTATCCCACAGTCACACTCCCTTCCCAGAGACTATTATCCCACTGTTACTATAGACACCATCTCTCCCTACTATACCTGCTATCCCACAGTCACACTCCCTTCCCAGAGACTATTATCCACTGTTACTATAGACACCATCTCTCCCTACTATACCTGCTATCCCACAGTCACACTCCCTTCCCAGAGACTATTATCCACTGTTACTATAGGCACCATCTCTCCCTACTATACCTGCTATCCCACAGTCACACTCCCTTCCCAGAGACTATTATCCCACTGTTACTATAGGCACCATCTCTCCCTACTATACCTGCTATCCCACAGTCACACTCCCTTCCCAGAGACTATTATCCACTGTTACTATAGGCACCATCTCTCCCTACTATACCTGCAATCTTGCTGTCTCTTCTCAGAGACTGGGTTTTGTGCAAAATGGATTGTGAGGCCCCATTATTAATATAAAAAAATAAATGTCCAACATATTGATATTCAGTCCTTGTTGACATGTAACCCCCAGCACTCCCATCACCCCTAGACTAAATATTTATACATCGTCAAGTGACCAACTTTTGCACTTATTTAACCTTCTTATCACTTCCACATGACAAGCTAATTTAGATTGATTGCTGATCCTGCCTTCCTTATTTCCCTCAGTATCAAATATATCTCATAAAATCTTGACTTAAAGAGGAAGAAGGGAGACACCAGTCATGTAGATTATATACTGAGCTCTCTCTCTGTTGCAGAAACAGACACATTAGTGCGTCAACACATTCTTTCTTATGAATCAGCAACTAGGCCTGGGGAAATTAGGGAACTCATTTAGTTATATTGTCCCTCTTTTCTGCCAAGGGGAACACCATGGCACCTCATACCCATATACTGTATATACATATATATATATATCACATGCATACAGAGAAGGAATGTTCTATGTACCCACTCTCAGTTGCACTGAATGCATTTGCACTAATGAATGTATTGTATATATTAGCTCAACTAGGGCTATGGTTACCATATTGATTCCCGGGGTGCAATGCATTTGAAACTTTAATGCAAATGCTCTATGGTTGGTCAGTAAGGTATCAATAGGGATTCCCACTGGTTCTATTCTGAAGCTTTTCTCTTTGATTCTATTTACTTTGGGTTCACACCCAGGAAACTTTGTTAATATGGACCCATCACAATTCAACATGGAGTTTTCTCAGCAAGTTAGTGACTCCCTCACTTTGCATACAATAAAAAGCAGCGGGGCAGAACCAGCAGTGCTAGTGAAAGAACAAATTTTACTGCCCCATTTGTTGTGTATAGGGGTGCTTTCATAGGTAAACTAGGTCCCTCGAGGCTAAAAGTGCAATTAAATATGCAATACACAGAGGTATTCCACACTCGGGCAACTACACTGGGCCTTGTACATTGAAGTTCTACCTAGGAAGAATGTGGGATAATAGGGCAAGATAGAGACAGCCTGCTTTAGATGGTGACTGTAGGGCAAAATAGAGACAGCCTCGATTAGATGGTGACTATAGGGCAAGATAGATATAGTAGGGCAATGTAGAGACACTAGGACAAGATAGAGTCGGAGGGCAGAATGGAGTCAGAAAAGCTAGCTGGAGACAGGAAGGCAATATGGTTTTCATCATATAAATTGTTTTTAGTAAGGCAAGTTTAAGACAGTAGGGCAAAATGGAGTTGGTGGGACAAGATAATCACAGTAGGCAAATATGGAGTAAGTAGGGCACAATGAATTTAGTAAAACAAGATGGAGACAGTAAGACAAGATGGAGACAGTAGGACAAGATGGAGACAGTAGGACAAGATGGAGTCAGTAGGAAAAGATGGAGACAGTAGGGCAAGATGGAGATAGTAGGGCAAGGTAGAGACAGTAGGGCAGGATGGTGACAGTAGGGCAAGATAGAGACAGCAGGGCAAGATAGAGACAGTAGGGCCAGATGGAGTCAGTAGGACAAGATGGAGACAGTAGGACAAGATAGAGACAGTAGGGCAAGATAGAGACAGTAGGGCCAGATGGAGTCAGTAGGACAAGATGGAGACAGTAGGACAAGATAGACACAGTAGGGCAAGATAGAGACAGTAGGGCAAGATGGAGACAGTAGGACAAGATAGAGACAGTAGGGCAAGATAGAGACAGTAGGGCCAGATGGAGATAGTAGGGCCAGATGGAGACAGAAGGGCGAGATAGAGACAGTAGGGCAAGATGGAGTCAGTAGAGCAAAATAGAATAAGTAAAGCAAGATGGTGACAGTTGGGCAAGATGGTTTTAGTAGGACAAGATGGAGACAGAAGGGCATGATGGAGACAGTAGGGCAAGATGAAGACAGTAAGAGCAGATGGAGACAGTAGGGCAAGATAGAGACAGTAGGGCCAGATGGAGTCAGTAGGACAAGATGGAGACAGTAGGACAAGATAGAGACAGTAGGGCAAGATAGAGACAGTAGGGCCAGATGGAGTCAGTAGGACAAGATGGAGACAGTAGGACAAGATAGAGACAGTAGGGCAAGATAGAGATAGTAGGGCAAGATGGAGACAGTAGGACAAGATAGAGACAGTAGGGCAAGATAGAGACAGTAGGGCCAGATGGAGTCAGTAGGACAAGATGGAGACAGTAGGACAAGATAGAGACAGTAGGGCAAGATAGAGATAGTAGGGCAAGATGGAGACAGTAGGACAAGATAGAGACAGTAGGGCAAGATAGAGACAGTAGGGCCAGATGGAGATAGTAGGGCCAGATGGAGACAGAAGGGCGAGATAGAGACAGTAGGGCAAGATGGAGTCAGTAGAGCAACATAGAATAAGTAAAGCAAGATGGTGACAGTTGGGCAAGATGGTTTTAGTAGGACAAGATGGAGACAGAAGGGCATGATGGAGACAGTAGGGCAAGATGAAGACAGTAAGAGCAGATGGAGACAGTAGGGCAAGATGGTGATATTATGCCAGGATGGAGACAGTAGGACAAGATCAATACAGAAGGGCAAGATTGAGAGAATAGGAGAAGATGGTAATAGTAGGGCAATATGGTTACAGTAGGAAAAGATGGAGGCAATAGGACAAGTTTGAGACTGTAGGATAAGCTGGTGACAGAAGGGCAAAATGAAAAAATAAGAGAAGATGGTAACAACAGAACAAAATGCTGACAGTAAGGCAAGACGGTGCCATTAGGGCAGAACGTAGTCAGTAAAGCTGGTCATACACAGCACAGGCCTCTAAAATCTGCTAACTAGGTCCCTCCACAGTCGGTAACTTGTTGGCACATAAACTGGGTTGCTCATGGCTGCATGCCTCTAATATCGACCATATATTTGTCTGTCAGGACCGAAAATACAATTGGGCACTGATCATACTTTACTCCTACAGTAACATGCTAATTACTTCACTTTACTACACAGGTCAACAACTGCATTTTACACTTTGGACAACTGATGGTGACTCCCGAGTAAACTTTTTCTGGTTTTCACATGAGATATCCCAGAATAATGTGTCTTAAATTTAGATTGTATGCTCCTCAACCTAGAAACTGGCATGAATAACCTAGTGCTCAGCATCATATATAATAATTAACAATGTCTGAAAATAAACATAATAAAGCTACAAAATAATAAATCTACATAATAAATCTAAATTTAGTCATAAAATGGACTAAACATTAGAAACAAAACCCCCAGTCCAACTCTTTGTCTCCAGCTTGGAAGGTGGTTGATCCCAAAGGTCAAACACTCCCAGGGCCCTTGTCATCAAGCTAATCTTTATGGCAGATTCTGTGAAAAGACCATTAATGGGAACCCACCTCACAATCTTTCCTAAACTTGCCTTGAAATTCCTCAATGGTTCCTCCTAATCCCCCACCCCCTCCAAGCTCAGTCCCAACCTCCCTTCATCTGGGCCTACAAAACAAACAACTGGTCCCTTGGGGGTTGAATCCACTTTTGGATGATCCATATGGGGTTAAGAAGAAGGTTTATCATTGCCCAGCAGGAAGCCTTCACAGATAATGTTCTGCTGGGGTAGGAGGGGGTCTCTCACTGTGCAGAACCACTTTTCCTTCCATTTTCACTTGAAAAAATATCAGCATTAGAACTAGAACTTATATATCTGAATATTGGTAAAGGCCCTGCCACTATGGGGTTTCCATGAACTTGCTGTTTGGTCTTCACCGACCCAAGACATGGAAGGTATATGCCATTTCACTAGCCAACAGGTATGGAGGAGCTAAGACATGGGCTAATAAAAGGCCTATCCAGAATCCCAGAATATGGGACCTGGGCTTCCGCCTAGTGTTCTGTTTATCTGTGGGCATTAGGGGGCAGAGGAATGATCAGTAGGGTGGGATGGTTGATGTTTAGGGGTGACCTTCGAAAACCACCCAACTATCTACTGGGCAGATATGAAAATCCCAATGGACAGGACCACAAGGGGTATTAAGTTGGTTGTTTTCCGACGGGTCTTCTTAGGCTTCACTGTATAACTCTATTTTAGCCCAATTAGTTCAGATCAATATGGCCCAGATTACGGGTTTCTCAGGCAACAAACTACTTATTTAGAGAAATCACTATAGACCTTGCCACTACATCAGCAAACCATAAACACACTGGCCCAATTTGTGGGTTCAGGCAAATGCCAGATGGGTTGCTGTAAGGTCCCATAGACAGCAAAGTTCCCTGCCCCCCCCACACCTTCCCTCCTGCACCCACTTGCATATTTGCTCACTCATACAGTCTCCAGTGGTCAACTGGGCTGTCTGAGGCCCACCTTGGCTTCCCCCTGAGGCCCCCACCTAAGGTTGCCACCTGGCCAGTATTCTACCGGCCTGGCTGGTAAAAATGATGATTGATCCCAATGTTATTTAATAGGGAAAAAGATAAATATATAGGAAGGCCGGTATTTTTTTCCAGAAAAGGTGGCAACCCTACCCCCACCCCATAGGCTAAGTCAGCGCCATCTTTCACCAATGGTGGACATCCCCCATCCCCCTCCATATCATGTGATGTTGCTGCACACCTCTTTTCAAAGTTAGTTGTGAACAGAGTGAGGAGCTCAAAGTCCACCAGGGATCTGGCCTGGGTCAGCGGGGGCCCACAAGGGACGGGTTTTTTCCCCTGGCTGCATGTCTAACATAACAGAACTGTATGTCTAACATAACAGAACACTACTTCCTGCTTTGCAGCTCTCTTGGTTTTGACTGATTGGTTACCAGGCAGTAACCAATCAGAGACTTGAAGAGGGGCCACATGGGTCATATCTGTTGCTTTTGAATCTGAGCTGAACACTGAGGATCAATTACAAACTCACTGAACATTTATGTCCCATGTGGCCCCCCCTTATAGTCACTGGAGCTCATTTATAAGCACTGGGCAAATTTGCACCTGGGCAGTAACCCTTAGCAACCAATCAGTGACTTGCTTTTTTCAGCCAGCTGCAGGTTGAACATAGAGAGCAAACATTTGATTCTTGCCATAGGTTACTGCCCAGGTGCAAATTTGCCCAGTGTTTATAAATGAGCCCCACTGACTAACTCAGAGTTAGAGAGCTGAAAAGCATAAAGTAGTGTTCTGGCTATTATGTTACACATCCAGTCACTCCAGCCAGGCCCGGACTGGCCAGATGGGTTTCTTTAAGGTCCCATAGACAGCCACTATTTATTGGGCTGGTGGAGGACTATTTGGGCCTTTGTGTACTTGGAAGGCCAGGGCCTATGTTGACTACCAGTCCAGACCTGACTCCAACCTTTATACATTTTTGCCTAACTACATTAGAAACATTTTTTATTTTGCACAGCCTCTTTACCCAGTTTTTATTTTTACACTGAACTGTTCCTTTAAGGAAAAATGTAAGAACTTTCAATTCCAGGTGGGAGAAAGGAAAGGAAGATAATAAAGGTATTTCCTTATTTTCATTATTATGTACCTAGATACTAAAGACAGACAGATTGCCATTGTTGGATATTGCTGATTTACAAGTGTAGGAGGCCAACCCACCATCCCACATTCCCAATGTCATTCACATTCCCGGCTCAGTCGCTGGGCTGAAGGGGAATGAAAATACTGGGCACTTTATAGGGAAACTGAGCCTTTCAGGTAGTGAAGCCTTCAGGAAGGATGCGGCCAGAAGGTTTATGGGACTATAGACCACCAAGACTTCAGATCTCCAAGCCCGGGCCTTCATCAGAGCAATTTACAAGCCGGCATAGCTAAGAAACAGGGAGTTCTGAATGTGTTCCCTGCTGATCATTGGCTGGCGTTTTGCACTTTGCCATATTTTATCATCAAAAATGTGCAGGTATTTCATATAAAACCCCCATGCTGCATGGCTAGTAAGCAGTTTGATTTTGATGCATTCTACATGGCTGAACAGAAATCAGTGAAGGCTGCAACATGCAACTCCCTTCTGCCCACCCGCAACAGCCGGTTTACTCACTCGTCACACAATGCGCCTACATTAGGTAGAGCCCACATCAACCGACTATTGGCCCCAAGCCTAACAAACCCTATTAAAGCCCAGAATTTACTGAATTACAACTCCCAGCATCCCCAGAGAGTAAATTGGTACCACAAGATCATTGTATATCACTGCAGAGTATGTTAATGATAGTATTAATAATGTGTGTAGCACTGTAGGTAAATCCCAGGGTTTCCCATCCTACACAGACTGGTATGTGGATATTGTGGTTGTGCTTGATTGATCTCTCTGTAAATATGTGGGTGAATTGCATCTCTGTGACTCATCATTGGTGAACGACTTGTGAATACATTTAATGTATCACCTGGGGTTGGGGAGATGTTCCATAATATGATTTAAAAGGCACAGTACACCAATCAGAATGCAGGGATTGATCATGTGGCCTCAGATTTCCCATTACTGAGCAGACTGGGGTGTTTGGGTCTCACCAGGGCCTGTCACCCAAGGTTCCACCAACCCAGCCATGTCGCCCCATTGAGAACAATCTCCCCGTCCCCAGATCGTCCTGCATTCGAGCTCCTGAATTGGTACCCCAGGGGTGCAATTGCTCATAGTGTGCCCTTCTATAGACATTCCTGCCCCTCCAACTCTAGCTTTGGTACATTTGGGATGCTTCATCAGTTGCATGGTGACCTCTCTCATCAGGACAATGGTTTAATGATTTTTATTCAGTATAACCATCACAGGCTCACATGCTGACAAACATGGGACTCAAATGTGACCTTCCTCCAACCCTCTCCATCCTTTCTCACATGAACCAAAGCAGCTCAGCTAATCACTGAGAACATTCCATGGATTGTATAACTACATTACCCTCAAGCATGAGCTTGTACAGTTCTACTCCATGTTTAATGTAAATATTTACTGTATGAGTATAAGAACTGTGAGAATATAACCCTCTCCTTCCCACCTACATCCTGCTGCATCTACGCACCTTGTATGAGATCCTGTGTTTGAAAACATGGCATTATTATAGAGGATAATGTACCCCCTACTGTAAATGATAAGGATATTAAAAGTCACTGAGGGGTTGTTCTGTGACCATATAAAGACACAAGGCTGCAGACTGAGTTATACAGGGAACTCTGAGTATCACTCATGTATTATAAGGGATAATGTACCCCCTACTGTAAATGATAAGGATATTAGAAGTCACTGAGGGGTTGTTCTGTGACCATATAAAGGCACAAGGCTGCAGACTGAGTTATACAGTGAACTCTGAGTATCACTCATGTATTATAAGGGATAATGTACCCCCTACTGTAAATGATAAGGATATTAGAAGTCACTGAGGGGTTCTGTGACCATATAAAGACACAAGGCTGCAGGCTGAGTTATACAGGGAACTCTGAGTATCACTCATGTTTTATAAGGGATAATGTACCCCCTACTGTAAATGATAAGGATATTAGAAGTCACTGAGGGGTTGTTCTGTGACCATATAAAGGCACAAGGCTGCAGGCTGAGTTATACAGGGAACTCTGAGTATCTCTCATGTATTATAAGGGATAATGTACCCCCTACTGTAAATGATAAGGATATTAGAAGTCACTGAGGGGTTGTTCTGTGACCATATAAAGGCACAAGGCTGCAGGCTGAGTTATACAGGGAACTCTGAGTATCACTCATGTATTATAAGGGATAATGTACCCCCTACTGTAAATGATAAGGATATTAGAAGTCACTGAGGGGTTGTTCTGTGACCATATAAAGGCACAAGGCTGCAGGCTGAGTTATACAGGGAACTCTGAGTATCTCTCATGTATTATAAGGGATAATGTACCCCCTACTGTAAATGATAAGGATATTAGAAGTCACTGAGGGGTTGTTCTGTGACCATATAAAGGCACAAGGCTGCAGGCTGAGTTATACAGGGAACTCTGAGTATCTCTCATGTATTATAAGGGATAATGTACCCCCTACTGTAAATGATAAGGATATTAGAAGTCACTGAGGGGTTGTTCTGTGACCATATAAAGGCACAAGGCTGCAGGCTGAGTTATACAGGGAACTCTGAGTATCACTCATGTATTATAAGGAATAATGTACCTCCTACTGTAAATGATAAGGATATTAGAAGTCACTGAGGAATTCCGTGATCATACAAACATACACATTTAGCTGAGGAGCATTACAGGTTGGACGCACCTGTGGTTAATAAGGTGTAGGCGGTGCCACTCCCAGGCACATACCAATAAGAACACTCCTTGTGCTCCCCTGACCTCAAGTCATTTATTTTTACCTCCTCTGTGCAATGAAGGTAAATTATTCTCAAAGGTGACAGGGGGAAGACTGATAGTTTTGTAGTTAGAACTCATAGAGCTTAGACTAAGACTCATTATGACCAGAGTGGTCAGAGTGACCTTTTAAATCCAGAAAATTGGCGCCAAAATTCATTGCTAGGGCGCCTAGCAACCCAAGTGAAGGAAAAAGTGTGAACAAGTGGAGAGAAAGTAAAGACGCTGCAGAGGAGTTCTATGTCCCCGGGCCATAAGAGTAAAATATATATATATATATATAATACACAAAAGCCATGAATATCCTTCAAATGATATCCTTATAAACGGTGAGTAGTGATGTCATCAGTTATAAACGGTGAGTAGTGATGTCATTTCTGTCACATGACTCACTAAAACTTGTGTATTATAATAAAAAAGTCCCCCTTGTTGGAAAATATGAGGATATTAGAAGTCACCTCGTAGTTCCATGACCTGTATAAAAGCACTTGGCCTTCGGCTTATAATATTCTTATATTTTACAATAAGGGGGACTTTATTCACTATATTTAATCAGAGCTTAGTGATGTGATTTCTGTCACAGGACTAAAACTTGTGTATTATAATTAAAAAAGTACCCCCTGTTGCGAAATATGAGGATATTAGAAGTCACAGAGAAGTTCCAGGACCTGTATAAAAACTAGGGATGCGCCCAATCCACTATTTGGGAATCCCCGAATCCTTGGTGAAAGATTCAGTCGAATACCAAACTGAATCCGAATGCTCATTTGAATATGCAAATTAGGGACAGGAAAGGAAAACATGGAAAAAATCAAGTCACGTGATTTCCCTACCCGCCCTCATGTACAAATTAGACGAATCCTGCTGAAAAAGGTCAAATCCTGGCCGAATCCCAGACTGAATCCTGGATCCTCAGCCTTGTGCTTTTATATGGTCATGGAACTCCTCTGTTACTTATAATATCCTTATATATTACAACAGGGGGTACTTTATTCCCTATATATAGAGAGAGGAGTGATAGTAACAAGTGCAGCTGATCTATCAGATCTTACAAGGGTCAGATGTAGTAATGAGCCCAGAGGTATTTAACATGAGAATTTGTGGAATCCAGGAGCGAGGAAGTGCCCCAGGCTCATGGCAGGGCATAACATAGTATAATAAACGTAAGCACAGTCTGCTTATTAAACTGTAGACTTTCCAGTATGTCCGGCTGCTGCCCACAGTGGGAACAGTTCCCCTTTACCCCAGCAATGCCCCACCATCAATGTTCCCTCCAAGATGTGAGTTCATGCAGACGCACACACATTTTGAGGCCTGCGCACGTTACAAATTGTGGTGTGCACAAAGAATGTTGTATCAATTCTGACCCGAGCAAACCGTTTTTAAAAACTGCACACACACACAAGTTTTAAATGTGAGCACAAAAGAAAATGTTTTACCTACATAGCTGAGAAGGAATTAGAAGGAACATTGCCTTACGTGTGCTACGTTAGTCTTACAACAGGAGGACAGATGCAGCTTTATATTGGTACTAGTCTCTATGTTTAAAGAGCTGATTGCATTTAAATTGGCCGTGAGTTGATCAGTAGTCTAAGTCCATGGCCCATGAACCACTTTAATTCTCTTTGGAGGCCGATTATAAGATCTGCATGGGCTTCACATCAAGGATATTCTAACAGCTACAGATACTGTCCCCTTTATCCTTTCAGTCTTAAAAGAACAGTAACACCAAAAACTGAAAGTGTTTTAAAGTAATAAAAATATAATGTAGTGTTGCCCTGCACTGGTAAAACTGACGTGTTTGCTCCAGAAACACTACTATAGTTTATATAAATAAGCTGCTGAGTAGCAATGGCGGAAATTGAAAAACGGCTATATGGCACAGGATAAATAGTGGATAACAGATAACATTATGTTCTACAGAGCTTATCTGCTATCTGATGTGTAACTTGAGCCTTTTCTCCTTTGAATGGCTGTCCCCATGGCTACACAGCAGCTTGTTTATATAAACTATAGTAGTACTTATCTGTTATCTACTGTGTATCCTGTGCTTGAATAGCTGCCCCCATGGCTACACAGCAGCTTGTTTATATAAACTATAGTAGTACTTATCTGTTATCTACTGTGTATCCTGTGCTTGAATGGCTGCCCCATGGCTACACAGCAGCTTGTTTATATAAACTATAGTAGTACTTATCTGTTATCTACTGTGTATCCTGTGCTTGAATGACTGCCCCCATGGCTACACAGCAGCTTGTTTATATGAACTATAGTAGTACTTATCTGTTATCTACTGTGTATCCTGTGCTTGAATGGCTGCCCCCATGGCTACACAGCAGCTTGTTTATATAAACTATAGTAGTACTTATCTATTATCTACTGTGTATCCTGTGCTTGAATGGCTGCCTCTATGGCTACACAGCAGCTTGTTTATATAAACTATAGTAGTACTTATCTATTATCTACTGTGTATCCTGTGCTTGAATGGCTGCCTCCATGGCTACACAGCAGCTTGTTTATATAAACTATAGTAGTACGTATCTGTTATCTACTGTGTATCCTGTGCTTGAATGGCTGCCCCCATGGCTACACAGCAGCTTGTTTAAATAAACTATAGTAGTACTTATCTATTATCTACTGTGTATCCTGTGCTTGAATGGCTGCCCCCATGGCTACACAGCAGCTTGTTTATATAAACTATAGTAGTACTTATCTGTTATCTACTGTGTATCCTGTGCTTGAATGGCTGTCCCCATGGCTACACAGCAGCTTGTTTATATAAACTATAGTAGTACTTATCTGTTATCTACTGTGTATCCTGTGCTTGAATGGCTGCCCCCATGGCTACACAGCAGCTTGTTTATATAAACAATAGTAGTACTTATCTGTTATCTACTGTGTATCCTGTGCTTGAATGGCTGCCCCCATGGCTACACAGCAGCTTGTTTATATAAACTATAGTAGTACTTATCTATTATCTACTGTGTATCCTGTGCTTGAATGGCTGCCCCCATGGCTACACAGCAGCTTGTTTATATAAACTATAGTAGTACTTATCTGTTATCTACTGTGTATCCTGTGCTTGAATGGCTGCCCCCATGGCTACACAGCAGATTGTTTATATAAACAATAGTAGTGTTTTTGAAGCAAACACACCAGTTTTACCAGTGCAAGGCAACACTGCATTATATTTGTATTACTTTAAAACAATTTCATTTTTTGATGTTACTGGTCCTTTAATAAAGTATTTGATTTCTTTAGGTTCTGCAGTTTCCCTGTCTGGCATTTAGGGCAGAGACACACGTGGAGATTCGGGGAGATTTAGTCACCTGGCGACAAATCACCTCTTTTTCGGGCGACTAATCTCCCCGAACTGCCTTCCTTTTGGCTAGAATGTAAACCGTCGGGGGGGATGGCATCCGGAGTGCTTTGTTTTCCAAAGTCGCCTCACAAAGAAACTTTGGGTGACTTCAGAAAGCGAATTGCTCCGAGTCCCATCCCACCGGCGATTTACTTTCTAGCCAGCGGTAATGCAGTTCGGGGAGATTAGTCGCCCAAAGAAGAGGCGATTTGACGATGGGCAACTAAATCTTCCCGAATCTCCACGTGTGTCTCTGCCCTTAGACTGTTTTCATGTTGCTTTAGATACGCAGCTTAGCAACAAGGCCCAATCTCTCATTTGAATCAATATCCAGTCTTACTAAATGCTGATTGGTCATGATTTGTCTGAGCCAACAGCTAGTTGGTCATGATTGGCCGCATATAAACTGTGATTCGATCTAATTCACAGGATGATTGCATGAAATTCTGACCCATAGAGATGGCACCCCCAATCTTAAATTAGACTTGCTAATTAATTAGCATTTGAAAGTGATGTTTTCTCCTCTCTGACCAATGAGCTTCCATTATAGTAACTCAATAATCTGAAGTGTCTCAGTGTAAACAATTCCTTAGTTGTGTAAACGGAGTGGTAACGAGCATAATAAGCATAACGAATGGGCACCGGCAGGTGCAGGAAGTTCTCTGAAATGATTTAGATGGGCCCATCATCGTCTGCTTCCCCCGGCATTAATTTAGTGCTAAATTATAAGATATTCATAAAATATTTGACTGTAGCTATACACTTTCATAGAATCCACATATAGAAGAGATAATCAGCAAATGAATGATATGCACGTTACACGTCTGTGCAAAAAGCACTACAGTCGGCAACATGAACTTATTCCCTCTAATTGTATCCAGCGAATTTTGATTAAAACACAAATTTTAGTAAATCAAGGAATGCTGGGGGAAACAGGGGCTTGCATGGAACTCTAAGGGCCCTTACACACGGGCGTTTTTACCTGCGCTCCCCTGCGTTGCACTTTCTTCTGTTCAGCCACAGGGGAGCGCAGGAGTAGATGCACTCAATTATTTTGAAGGGGGCTGTACTCACACAGACGCATGTAAGCGCCAAACGCAGATGAAATGCAACATGCTGCATCCCAACATGTGTTTGGCGCTTACATGCGTCTGTGTGAGTACAGCCCCATTCAAAATAATTGAGTGCATCTACTCCTGCGCTCCCCTGTGGCTGAACAGAAGAAAGCGCAACGCAGGGGAGCGCAGGTAAAAACGCCCATGTGTAAGGGCCCTTAGGATGGATCTAGTTTATATCACTTTAGCCTTTGAGTTGTCAAGAGAAGAAACCTAAGCAAAGCAGCCGAAAAACGAAACCACAGCAGTTTGGCAATAGGATCCATGGGCAGTGGAGAAGGGGGAGTGAGGTCTGACCCTTGTTCTATACACTGTGCTATTTTGTGTTATAGGAGAAGCTCAGATTTCATACTAAATGCATGGATCCCAGCTACAAAGGTTACACAACACCTGTGTGTAGAATACAATAGGGTGCAGTGGGGGTGAGATATTGATCCTGCCCTGAGTCTATGGGACTTGAGTATATTCACAAGTCAATTCGTTCAAGCTCCAACAAATACCACCTCCTTTATTTAAAGAGGAAACAACTTCAACTTAAAAGTTTTCCCCCAAAAGACCTTCCTTTACATAATATAATGCGTCTTTTTAAAATTGGCCATAAAGGTAGAGATCTGCTCGTTCGGCGATGTTGCCAAATGAGTGGATCTCTCCCCGATATGCCCACATTGAAGTGGGCGATATTCGGCTGATCCGATCGTGGGCCCTAGGGCACAACGATTGGATCATAATGAGTCCGATAGGGGTGGTCGCGGGACTGCATAGACGCACAGATGCAGCAACGATCCAACTGAATTTTTTAACTTGCGACTTTTGGCAGATGGCCCCACACATGGGCCAATAAGCTGCCGACTTTATCGGCCCGTGTATGGGGGCCTTTAGTCAGTGTATAGAAAAATTGGTACTTACTGCCAATAAGTGTACCATTATTAGTCAAGAGACAAAATATCCAAGGCAATTAATGAAAAAGAGAAAATACTCACAGTTCACCCCAGTCCACAGGTGCAAAAGTCCAAAACAGCAAAACGTTGTGAGTTTAAATCATTTATTAGGACATACAAAAAGCCACCTAACGCCTTTAGTCAGTGGCCCCAGGACAATGAATGGACCAGAAAAGGGGCCTATGACTGATGTGGTCTTTGGCCTATAGGATTGGCAGCTTATTTGCCATGTATCGGGCCCTTTTCAATGGGTTGCTGTTAGGGTTGCCACCTGGCCGGTATTTTACTGGCCTGCGGGCTGGCAGGTAAAAATTATGGTTGATCCCAATGTTATTAATCTTTATTAAAGGGATACTGTCATGGGAAAATAATTTTTTTTTCACTCTTTACTGCTGTACTGCAAGTTGGGAGTGATATCACCCCCCTCCCTTCCCCCCCCAGGAGCCAAACAAAAGAACAATGGGAAGGTAACCAGATAACAGCTCCCTAACACAAGATAACAGCTGCCTGGTAGATCTAAGAACAGCACTCAATAGTAAAATCCAGGTCCCACTGAGACACATTCAGTTACATTGAGAAGGAAAAACAGCAGCCTGCCAGAAAGCATTTCTCTCCTAAAATGCAGGCCCAAGTCACATGACCAGGGGCAGCTGGGAAATTGACAAAATGTCTAGCCCCATGTCAGATTTCAAAATTGAATATAAAAAAAATCTGTTTGCTCTTTCGAGAGATGGATTTCAGTGCAGAAGTCTGCTGGAGTAGCACTATTAACTGATTCATTTTGAAAAAAACATATTTTCTGATGACAGGCCCTTTAATGTTATTAATATTTATCTTTATTAGAAAGATAAATACATAGGAAGGCCGGTATTATTTTCCAGAAAAGGTGGCAATCCTAGTTGCTGTAGTTCGCCCTATTATGATCTGATTGATGAACTCGGGACAAAAAAGTTGATTTTAAAGTATATACCCACCTTTACACTACTGCCAGTTATTCCTTAATCTAAAACTGCCAGTGCCCAGCATAATTTATAGCATACCTCCCAACATTTTGGAAATAAAAAGAGGGACAAAAAAGTTGTTGTGCATGGTGCTGCGAAATTGTTCGCCTATTTTTGTTGCCACACCCCCTAATTACCATGTTCATTTTACAAAATTTGGCAGGTTATGAATGTTTGAACATATTTCTGTGTTTTTTTCCAGTTATTACAGTTTTGCTAATGAAGGTGAACTGCCCTTTAAGCTGTGAGTCTAACTTTTCCCAAGAGACCTGTTATCTTATATTGTTACAATTACTTATTTGCTTATCTTGAAATTGTTACAAATGTATCTTATCTGAAGCTGTGGCTGTTCTGGGCTCTCCAAAAGCCAATTAAGTTAGAAACATTCTTTTTCTGGCTGTCGAGTGCAGTGAAAAACAGGACTTTCCAGTACAAATGAGGGACTGCGGTTGAGCTGTCAAAAGAGGGACTGTCCCTCTAAAAACGGGACAGTTGGGAGGTATGGGCTACCGAGCTCAAGAAGTCAGATATTATTATCCAATATTAATATAGCAGTGAGACATATTTCACAGCACTTTACACACAATATATATCACTCCCCCAGTTCAGCAGTCTGACTTTGAGGGGTTTCTGGGAGTTGTAGTCCAACTACAGCTCAATGTCGATAGTTTAGATATCCTTTACATATAGAAAATACATGATCTGTTTAGCTCTGAGTGCCTGGCACAAGCATTACACCAGCCCTGTGTTTATCTGCACTTATCTATTGGATATTCACACTTCACTGCCATAAAATAAATGTTTTTTCTATAAAAGCATCTCCTGTGTATGCAGACGCTGGGGGTAGAATAGGCCCCTCTAGTGCAGCACATAATCCAGTCCTGGGATAGGTACATGTGTCTGCACGCATTACACTGGTGGGTGGAAGGAAAATCCGTATCAGCCTAACACAACAAGCCTTTGTATGTCCCAGACTGAGCTCAGTTCAGGCCCTCGTTCTGCTGACTGTGAAAGAGCCTGTTGTTATTAGCCTTTGTGTCACGCAGTTGGGCTGGATAATGTTACATTGCACAAATGTCTAATGTTGTATCTGATACACTGTAACCACTGATCATATATCCTGAGTCACTGGGACAGAATGCTCTGTTATACAGATAGCTAGAATCTCAGCTGCCATAAAGCAGGACAGGACTGCTGCTTACAATGGGGATCAGATAAGATCTGTGCAGCCACTGGGACAGAATGTTCTGTTATACAGATAGCAAGAATCTCAGCTGCCATAAAGCAGGACAGGACTGCTGCTTACAATGGGGATCAGATAAGATCTGTGCAGCTACTGGGACAGAATGTTCTGTTATACAGATAGCTAGAATCTCAGCTGCCATAAAGCAGGACAGGACTGTTGCTTACAATGGGGATCAGATAGGATCTGTGCAGCCACTGGGACAGAATGTTCTGTTATACAGATAGCTAGAATCTCAGCTGCCATAAAGCAGGGCAGGACTGCTGCTTACAATGGGGATCAGATAGGATCTGTGCAGCCACTGGGACAGAATGTTCTGTTATACAGATAGCTAGAATCTCAGCTGCCATAAAGCAGGACAGGACTGCTGCTTACAATGGGGATCAGATAGGATCTGTGCAGCCACTGGGACAGAATGTTCTGTTATACAGATAGCTAGAATCTCAGCTGCCATAAAGCAGGACAGGACTGCTGCTTACAATAGGGATCAGATAGGATCTGTGCAGTTACTGGGACAAAATGTTCTGTTATACAGATAGCTAGAATCTCAGCTGCCATAAAGCAGGACAGGACTGCTGCTTACAATGGGGATCAGATAGGATCTGTGCAGCCACTGGGACAGAATGTTCTGTTATACAGATAGCTAGAATCTCAGCTGCCATAAAGCAGGACAGGACTGCTGCTTACAATGGGGATCAGATAGGATCTGTGCAGCCACTGGGACAGAATGTTCTGTTATACAGATAGCTAGAATCTCAGCTGCCATAAAGCAGGACAGGACTGCTGCTTACAATGGGGATCAGATAGGATCTGTGCAGCCACTGGGACAGAATGTTCTGTTATACAGATAGCTAGAATCTCAGCTGCCATAAAGCAGGACAGGACTGCTGCTTACAATGGGGATCAGATAGGATCTGTGCAGCCACTGGGACAGAATGCTCTGTTATACAGATAGCTAGAATCTCAGCTGCCATAAAGCAGGACAGGACTGCTGCTTACAATAGGGATCAGATAGGATCTGTGCAGTTACTGGGACAAAATGTTCTGTTATACAGATAGCTAGAATCTCAGCTGCCATAAAGCAGGACAGGACTGCTGCTTACAATGGGGATCAGATAGGATCTGTACAGCCACTGGGACAGAATGTTCTGCTAAACAATATTTCAGAAATAAGTGATTAGGATGACATATTGTTTGGAAATTAGAGCGTTTTGTCTATTTTTGAGTATAACATCTCAGTTGCTCCAGTTTGTGACCATTGCTGAGGAGCCTCCGTATGGATGGAGTGGAGGTCGGTGAGGGGCAGGGGTCAGTGAATGAGAGTGCTTGGTGTGGTTATATTGCTTAGCAGGGTGCAGAGGAATGCCTCTCTATAGGACACTTATGCCCTCAATTGCTTTGTCCTTGTGGTGCTTCTCTTGTTATTGGGACAATAGGATCTTCCCAACGACGTCCAACCCTTGATGAACCCACCATTGTGGCCAGAAGAAAGGGGTGACCTGGAAGAAGTGTCATGGAGCCTAAAGTTAAATAAGACAGGCAGGATCAATGCACATGGGGAAACCTCCCTATTCAGCTTGTGATGTGATGTCCACTTTCATCCCACTCAGTCGCTGAGGGTCCGGCATCGTCTGTCTCCAGCAGAACCAATCATTGTCATGCACCGTTACACTCCATCAGTACCGAAGCATCCGGAGTCCCCAAAAATCTCCCTAACAGGCTAGAGTTGTGCATTAATGTCATTTAGGGGGAGAATATTTATTGCACAAATAAAAATACATGTATGGGATCTGTTATCCAGAAACCCGTTATTTAGAAAGCTCTCAATTAAGGAAAGGCCTTCCAACTCCCATAGGCTGCATTTTAGTCGAATAATCAGAATTTTTCTGTGTAATAATAAAACAGTAACTTGTACTTGATCCCAACTAAGATATAATTAATCCTTATTGGAAGCAAAACCAGCCTATTGGGTTTATTTCATGTTTACATGATTTTCTAGTAGACTAAGGAAAGATCTGTTATCCGGAAAACCCCAGGTCCCAAGCATTCTGGATAACACATACACAGAGAAGGAATGTGCACACAATAAATCTAAATGTTTGGGGTGCTGGTTTACAGATTAGGGTAACACTGACAACCATATTGTACCCCAACTTCAATTACAGTTGCCACCTGGCCAGTATTTTACCGGCCTGGCTGGCAAAAATGATGGTGGATCCCAATGTCATTTATAGGGAAAATTATGAATATATAGGAAGGCCGGTATTTTTTCCACAAAAGGTGGGAACCCCAACTTCAATACATCAGGAAATAAACAACTGATCATTTTCGCATTTCTCAGGCCTAGTAATTCAGTAACTGGGGGGTTGTTTACACTCAGCTTGGGGGGGTGTAACTCACTTTAGAGCCAAATGTTGAAACAAGGTGAGTTGATTGGAGGGTCTGTTTAGCGTCTGCCACGTATTTCCTGTGTAAGTTACATTCTCTCCCACAGCCCCCAGCTCTGTCTATCAGGATTCCATCCCCCAAAGTCCATTTCTCTGACCCCAAATAACCTCCCGGACCCTCAGTGTGTGGCATTCCCTTGTCTCTCAGGCCATTCTCTCCAAGGCCTCCCCAGCTTTTCTACAGTCCACATTCACTGAGAGACCCCCATCCTCTTATTAGATAAACAGTAACATTCCTCTCCTTACTCCCAGTAACACCCTCCCCTCTACTCTACCAATGACTACTTCTTTCTTACCGGCTGCAATCAAGCTAGTGGAAACTACCTTTTTATAGGTAAAGGATGTATTCACTGCAATGACTTTGATGTACAAGTGGGTAGCAAATGTGCCTTCAATTGTCAGTACTACTGGGAGTTTTATTACAACAACTGTAGGCCTAGGTGTTACTAACATCATTTACTTCTGTTGTAGCCATCCTTCCCTACTATATAGACTATTATCCACTGTTACTATAGGCACCATCTCTCCCTACTATACCTGCTATCCCACAGTCACACTCCCTTCCCAGAGACTATTATCCACTGTTACTATAGGCACCATCTCTCCCTACTATACCTGCTATCCCACAGTCACACTCCCTTCCCAGAGACTATTATCCACTGTTACTATAGGTACCATCTCTCCCTACTATACCTGCTATCCCACAGTCACACTCCCTTCCCAGAGACTATTATCCACTGTTACTATAGGCACCATCTCTCCCTACTATACCTGCTATCCCACAGTCACACTCCCTTCCCAGAGACTATTATCCCACTGTTACTATAGACACCATCTCTCCCTACTATACCTGCTATCCCACAGTCACACTCCCTTCCCAGAGTCTATTATCCCACTGTTACTATAGGCACCATCTCTCCCTACTATACCTGCTATCCCACAGTCACACTCCCTTCCCAGAGACTATTATCCACTGTTACTATAGGCACCATCTCTCCCTACTATACCTGCTATCTCACAGTCACACTCCCTTCCCAGAGACTATTATCCACTGTTACTATAGGCTCCATCTCTCCCTACTATACCTGCTATCCAACAGTCACACTCCCTTCCCAGAGACTATTATCCACTGTTACTATAGACACCATCTCTCCCTACTATACCTGCTATCCCACAGTCACACTCCCTTCCCAGAGATTATTATCCACTGTTACTATAGACACCATCTCTCCCTACTATACCTGCTATCCCACAGTCACACTCCCTTCCCAGAGATTATTATCCACTGTTACTATAGACACCATCTCTCCCTACTATACCTGCTATCCCACAGTCACACTCCCTTCCCAGAGACTATTATCCACTGTTACTATAGGCACCATCTCTCCCTACTATACCTGCTATCCCACAGTCACACTCCCTTCCCAGAGACTATTATCCACTGTTACTATAGGCACCATCTCTCCCTACTATACCTGCTATCTCACAGTCACACTCCCTTCCCAGAGACTATTATCCACTGTTACTATAGGCTCCATCTCTC
The DNA here is from genome assembly GCF_017654675.1 of Xenopus laevis. NCBI lineage: Eukaryota > Metazoa > Chordata > Amphibia > Anura > Pipidae > Xenopus > Xenopus laevis. Next base: position 11,104,887 of record NC_054371.1, read on the forward strand.
CCTACTATACCTGCTATCCAACAGTCACACTCCCTTCCCAGAGACTATTATCCACTGTTACTATAGACACCATCTCTCCCTACTATACCTGCTATCCCACAGTCACACTCCCTTCCCAGAGATTATTATCCACTGTTACTATAGACACCATCTCTCCCTACTATACCTGCTATCCCACAGTCACACTCCCTTCCCAGAGACTATTATCCACTGTTACTATAGGCACCATCTCTCCCTACTATACCTGCTATCCCAAAGTCATACTCCCTTCCCAGAGACTATTATCCACTGTTACTATAGGCACCATCTCTCCCTACTATACCTGCTATCCCAAAGTCATACTCCCTTCCCAGAGACTATTATCCACTGTTACTATAGGCACCATCTCTCCCTACTATACCTGCTATCTCACAGTCACATTCCCTTCCCAGAGACTATTATCCACTGTTACTATAGGCACCATCTCTCCCTACTATACCTGCTATCCCACAGTCACACTCCCTTCCCAGAGACTATTATTCACTGTTACTATAGACACCATCTCTCCCTACTATACCTGCTATCCCAAAGTCACACTCCCTTCCCAGAGACTATTATCTCACTAGTACTATATACTTTATAAAGTTGAGCATTTGCTCAACTCCAGGCCTGGATTTGTGGAAAGGCCACAAAGGCCCGGGCCTAGGGTGTCAGAATTTTAGGGGGATGGCATGCTGCCCAACCACACCTGCGTTGGTTTGGAACTACCGGGGATTCGCAGGAGATACAATAGTTGTTAAAATTTACTGTGCTCCAATCCCTAGTACTCTGGACCTGATGGGGGGATGGATGGCAGTGGGCCTAGGGGTACCCTGGATATATTGTTGTATTATTTATGTGCCATGTTTAAATATCTAGGAACATAAATAAGCATTTGCCTTGGAACAGACCTCACTGGTCATGGCAGTGGGCTTCACAGGAATATTTAGTAGACTTTACTGTAAATTAACATTTCCCATAAATGTTACCTTATTTGATTTTAATCCCCCTTTAATGACTGTCATAGGTCCCCCCATGAACTTTAAATAGTAAATCCTCTCCATCTGGGATCCCTGTAGTGCTACTTCCCTGTGTGCAGGTGATTAGTATTTTATTCCTGGCTTGAGAAGAGTTAAAAAGTGTATCCCGTTAAATAACAGATTTGCACTTCATTGTAGCTATTGGGGGGCATTGTCATCCCTCCATGAACAGGTAATGAGAAGCTACCATGCTCCCTTCAGATGCAAACACTGACAGATAAGCTTCCCTGAATAGATAATCACTGGCAATTCAATCTCCCCATGCTGCCAAGTGTCCTCCTCATACCCATGCCAAGTAAATATGGCAGCTGCCCCTCTCCTGCTGCTGGGCTGCTGCCTCCATACAGAAAGTGCCCCCCAGCCATGACAATTGCATGTATATATTTATCAAATATATTTATTGCCTCGGGTTTGTAAACAAGTTGCAGAAGCAGAAGTTATAGTAAATTAGCATAGCAAGGTCCAGGCAAAGAGTCAGTGGGAGTAGATAGGGGCCCCCTCCCTTTGTCAGGTCTGTGCCCACCCTCACACTTGCTAATGAGCCCAGGGAGCTGCTCACAGCCAGTACTACTGATAACATATCACTAACACAACAACACACACTAATAACTGTCACTTCGTTTGCAGCTGCCCTAGAGTACTGGCCAGTGCAGAAACTTTAGGGGAGCCCATTCTGTGACTGGGGGGTCTCGTAAGGTCCTATAATGTCTATATTCCTGGTATAACAGCCAGTTCAGCACCTAGCACCTATATTTTATTGACTAAGGCCAGTTTAACATCCAGCAACCCAGCAAGGGCCAGTTTAAGCCCAGTGACACATTAAAGGGGTGGTTCACCTTTAAAATAACTTTTAGTATGTTATAGAATGTCCAATTCGAAGCAATTTTTCGATCTACGGATGTAAACATTTTGCTCATTGCTATATACTAAAGTTACTTAGTGCCAGTATAGTAGCAAGAGCCAGTCTAAAGTGTAATACCCAGAGCCAGTTTAGCAACTAGTGCCAGTATAATAGCTAGGGCCAATTTAGTACTTAGTGACTGACATTATGAAATCTAGGGCCATATTTAATACTAGTACAATATCTAGGGCCATACATAATACACAATACCAGTATAATATCTAGGGACATACTTAATACCAGTATACTATCTAGGGCCATACCTAGTGCAAGTATAATATCTAGGGCCATACCTAGTGCAAGTATAATATCTAGGGCCATACCTAGTGCAAGTATAATATCTAGGGCCATACTTAATACCAGTATAATAGTTAGGGCCATACTTAATACTAGTATAATATCTAGGGCCATACTTAATACCAGTATAATAGCTAGGGCCATACTTAATATAGTGAATAAAGTACCCCCTTTTGTAAAATATAAGGATATTATAAGTTACCGAGGAGTTTCAGGACCATATAAAAGTACAAAGCCAAAGGCCGAGTGTTGTTATACAGGTCATGGAACTCTGAGGTAACTTCTAATATCTTCATATTTTGCAACTGGGGGTACTTTATTTATTATAATACACAAGTTTGAGTGAGTCATGTGACAGAAATGACATCAGAACTCACTGTTTATAACTGATGACATCAGAACTCACCGTTTATAAGGATATAATTTACAAGATATTCATGGCTTTTGTGTATTATACCAGTATAATAGCTAGGGACATATCTGGTGCCAGTATAATATCTAGGGCCATACTTAATATCAGTATAATAGCTAGGGCCATACTTGGTGTCAGTATAATATCTAGGGCCTGTTTTTTACTTAGTGCCAGTATAATAGCAAGGGCCAGTCTAATGTGTAATAGTTATGGGCAGTTTAGCAACTAGTGCCAGTATAATAGTTAGGGCCATACCTGGTGCCAGCATAATATCTAGGGCCATACTTAATACCAGTATAATAGCTAGAACCAGTGTAGTATCTACTGACAGTATTAAATAGGGTTGCATCAAATCCAGGATTCGGTTCAGGGTTTGGCCTTTTACCACCATGGTTTGGATTCGGCCATATCCAAGTGCCGGGCCAAACTGAATCCAAACCCAAAAAATTCCCCTTGTTTGCCTAATTTACATATGCAAATTAGGGGTTGGATTTGGTTCTGTATTCGGCTGAATCTTTCACAAAGGATTCAGAATTTGGTCAAATCCTAAAATAGTGGATTAATTGTATCCCTTATATTAATGCTAGTGGCAGTTTAGTCCTAGTGCCAATATTATAGAGAGGGGCCAGTCTAATGTGTAGTAGAAAGAGCCAGTTTAGCAACTACTGCCAGTATAAAGCTAGGGCCGTACCTAGTGCCAGTATAGTACCTAGTGCCAGTATAGTTCCTAGTGCCAGTATAATACCCAGAGCCAGTATAGTTCCTAGTGCCAGTATAATACCCAGAGCCAGTATAGTTCCTAGTGCCAGTATAATACCCAGAGCCAGTATAGTTCCTAGTGCCAGTATAATACCCAGAGCCAGTATAGTTCCTAGTGCCAGTATAATACCCAGAGCCAGTATAGTTCCTAGTGCCAGTATAATACCCAGAGCCAGTATAGTTCCTAGTGTCAGTATAATACCCAGAGACAGTATAGTTATTAGTGCCAGTATAATAGCTAGGGCAATACTTAGTGCCAATTTGGTATTTAGTCTAGGTATAATAGAAGGGTCCAGTTTAGCACCTAGTGCCAGTATAAAGGCTGTGTTGGGGGTGATACAGAATCACATAACATGGCTCCCTAAGAATTCCTATTTTGTAGAGATCTATTGATCCATCCTAATCTTGGGCTGAAAGTACTCACCCTCTTTTCATCTGGGCAGCTGGGCTTTGGGGTGAGAGAGTCGTAAAGTTGGGGTTGGTATCAGAATCTGATGAAACCAAATTAGTAAAGTTGGCAAAGAAAAATCCCCACCGTGTGTTTGTGTGCAGCCTCTTCTACCTGTGTTAAATAAATAAATAAATAGAGAATCGCCCCCCTGCTGACATCTTAGTTCCCACATAGCAAAACAATGGGCCTTGGAGAAAGAAAAACAAAGAGCTCAGAGGGGGTGCGGGGGTTCAAGTGGAGGAGACCAAAGCTTGGGGAAAGCTGAACTTGAAATGGAACTGAGTCTGAATCTGTGATTGGCTGTCAACAAGGACCCTGGTGTCCCTCACCCCAAACAGGGGACAGCAGGAGGGCATGAGTGGGGGCTCATTAGATTTCTCTGTTGGGGGGAAGATGCAAGCTTGGTGCACAATGCATGTAAGTGAATGTAACTTTGTATGAAACCAGCAAATAAGGGGCTGGAAGATGACATATGACTTTTAAGGGGGTAGCTCACCTTATATGTAACAGTTAGTACATTTATATAGTGTGTGTGTATATATTACTATAATATTATATAAGAATATATAATTTAATAAGAATCCCATTAGCTGACTGAGAAACACTGCATTAAATAGGCGTCAGCTGGTAACACTGTTTCCGACTCACAACACTCACAATACCTTCTTGCTCAGTAGGGCTTGTTTACTCGTTTACTACATGGTGCCAATTTGCACTGGTGCAGTAACCCATAGCAACCGGTCAGATTTGCCTCTATTAGTATAAGCGCATACACAGATCAAAGCTTGTTGTTGCTTGGTTGCTATGAGTTATATCGCTGGTACAAATTTTCACCTATGCCAGTAATTGAGTGTCACTACTTCATATGCTTTCAACACAATTTATAGTACAGCATTAGCATTAAAGTGAAACTGAGACAGTTCTATCAAGCGTAAGTATCAGTATCAGAGTAATAACGGCCAGTAGTGAGTTTATATGCTTCTTCCCCCGAACCTGTATCTTGGCCTTGGGCAGTCTATCAGTCTTAGTGCCCAGATGTTGGAAGTCCATCATACTGAGCTTGGAGCAACACATTTAACTAACAGAGTAAAAAACATGAATTTCCCAGCCTGATGGTACATTATGCACAGTAGCCTATGACTAAGTGTCCTAGTGACATGAAATGCATCAGGCAAGAGATGATTGTATAAATAAAAGTATCCATTTTTTATCTACAAACTTTTGGTCTGATCTATACGTGGGTTACCAGTGTGCCTTGCACCAACACTTATTTGCTTGCATACGGATTGAGCGCTCCCTTGAGCTGAGGGCCTGGGGCTGGAGCACTTGGGCCACGTCTCCACTTTGGTGAGTTATTCTACAAGACTAGCCTTGTTTTATGCTTGAAATGTTTTTGGTCCACATTATTATCTCCCCTGCTTGGGTATTCGGTTGGGCAAGTTGGGGGGATACTTTCATCCAACACCCACAAAAATAGCTCCTTGAATTATTTCTCCAGGGTTGAGGTTGTACAGAGTCAGATAATGCACAGGGCTACCTAGGGTCCATCGTTTAAAAGTGGCCATCATCTGGGCAAGAGGACCCAACCAAAGCAGCATAAAATGTGTCTTAAATGGTGGCATGATCACCATGGTTTAGCAACTGTCACCATCATTTTGCCGTCTTGCCTTACCGTCTTTATTTTGTCCTGCAGTCTACATCTTGCCCTATTGTCACCATCTTCTCCTAACAGTACAACTCTTTCACCTTGGGTGAAAACAGTGGAACAATGGGTTTCCCAAATCACTACAATGTCTACGGCCCTATTTTATCACCCATCCAGCTCTTTTCCTAATGCAAGGTATACCCACCCAAGCCTGCAAAAAAAACAGACTGGCAAAGTGTGGATTAAAGGTGCTACGGTAATAAAAAAAAGGGCATGACCAATAAAATATTCTGAAAAATAATAAATAATAATAAATAATATTGGCAGTAGTATTGTAACTGATGTAAGGCTGAACTTTAAAAATAAAAAGGTTCTTTATCCCAGCCTTCTATTTTGATTTGGATTTTACTCTCCCCCATTTGATAAACATCCCGAGGTGCAATCAGTGCCTCCCTTTCAAAGTCGAACCCTAGAAATAACTCAAGCTTTCCTGAATAATAATAAATTCTGTGCTGTGCCTTGATACAATGTGCTATGTAAATGCAAATGCTCATTGCACTATTATGACAAGGCCCACACGAGGGAGCCTAATTAGATTCATGGGCTGACATTTTATTTACACCCATTTATTTCCTCTCCTCACAATGGAAGCATTCTCACGCTGTCCCATTATGCCATACACTGACTATATAATAAGGGATGGCAGAAGAAGGCCTTACATTTTTAGGTAAATTATTCGACTCTGAATGACGCAGAAATTCAACCTTGTCGCTCATTGAATATTAAACTGATTCTTCAGAAACATTTTGTAAATATGACGCATTAAATGTTTTGTTTACAAAATCGATTCTGTGGATGAGATTGTGTTAGGGCGTTTGTGAGTCACACACATGCACACAAAGCTAAGTGATGGTGCACAAGTGATTTGTCCCTTTAGTTTCTGCCCCAGGTAAAAAAATAGCCAGCAGGTCTTGAGCATGATAAGAGCTCACAATCTAGAGCAGTGATCCCCAACCGGTAGCTCGCGAGCAACATGTTGCTCTCCAACCCCTTGGAAGTTGCTCTCAGGGTCGTCAAAGGAGGTGCTTATTTTTGAATTCCGAGCTTGAAAGCAAGTTTTAATTGCATAAAAACTAAGTTTAGTGGCAAGTAAAGCCTCTTGTAGGCTGACAGTCCACATAGGGGCTACCAAATAGCCAATCACAGCCTATAGAATGCTTGTGTTGCTCCCCAACTCTTTTTACATTTGAATGTGGCTCACAGGTAAAAAAGGTTGGGGACCCCTGATCTAGAGAATGTATTAATGCTGGGAAAGCAAAGTGCCATTGTCACATTTTGTACTACTATATCCATCTTCCCCTACAGTGCACACTACCCTATAATCTTTTTCCCTCTGCTATCACAGGTACTGCTCGAGGATACAAGCATGGTACTTCGTATTTTTTCCTGCTGTTGTAGGACCCCAGGGCTTATAGAAAACATCTGACAAAAAAAAAACCCCAATAATTTAATATTAGGAGACCCCTATAAAGAATGAAACTAAAATGAATAAATAAATGGAAAGAAATAAAAGTTGTTTTCTTTGCTTTAATGGCATGGCGGATAATGGTCAGATTAAAGATTTTCAGCAGAAACCAAAATCCACTTTGAGTCTGGATCCAATAATGCTGTCCATGAAGAGAACAATGAGTTTTGGTTCGGAGCTCTGCCATTCCAGAACTGTCGGATCAGGCCAGGTGGCATTTAGCTGAAGGAAAGGTGAGGGGTGTTTGTGGAAAGGGAATAAAAGGTGAGTTTAGCATGCGTCAGGGGGGCTGTTTTGGATACATAGGCCATATGGTGCCTTTTGATGAGGGAATGTGAACCATTGTCTCAAAGATTTAGCCCTTCTTTGCACCTTTAGGGCATGTAAAGATCTTTAACTGCCATATTCCTTAACTGCCTGACACCTTCCTTTCCTGCATGGGCAGTCAGAGAAATGAACCACTTTTACATCTCACTGGAAAATGAGCAGCACTTTTGTAGCAGAAGAACATATAAAAATGGTGACCTTATAAACCCTCTTTATATGGGTGCCGTGATTTCCCTTTATATTGTCAATAAATACATGCAGTTATTCTGCCCTAACACCCTCAATGATTGGCTTGTGTAATGTAGTTAACATATCGAACGAGACTCCCAAGACTTCACAATGGTCCTAATTGTCTCCTAATTTCTTTGTTTGTAGTATCATAAGAAACAATAATTGACATGTGTGCTTTCCCTTTCATTTTAATGTTCATGTCATATCTGTTTATTTGCTGCTTTTCTACATTTTTCAATGCATTATTCCTATTGCATTTGCCTTACTTCTAATGGCAGCGTGTTGCAATATTCATTTATATGTAGTTTTCTCCTCTCAGTGTAAGACATTTACCCCCATATGTAATAAAAGGCACTAAGTTTGCCCAGGAGCAGTAACCCACAGCAACCAATAAGATGTTTGCTTTTAAACAGGTGACCAGTAAATTCTACCTGCTGATTGGTTGCTGTCGTTAACTGCTACTGGGCAAACTTAGTGCCTTTCATTACATAACCCCATTAATTCTAGCTCTGTGCTAACTTCTTCCTCTGAAAGGCAATTCCTTAATTTTTCATATTTTCATATTCAGCATCACAATTCAGTAACGTAACTAGAGTCTTCCGGGCCTGGTCGCAGGATGTGCACCTGGGCCCCTCCCCCACCCCTCTAGATACGCGGATTACTTACCGTCGCGATTTTCGGCTGGACCACCGCACTGCAGCGCGATCTCTGTCGGGCCCCGAGGGGGATCGGGCCCTGGTGCAATTGCACCCCCTGCTTAGGGTTGCTACCTGGCCGGTATTTTACCTGCCTGGCCAGTAAAAATTATGGTTGATCCCAATGTTATTAATAGGGAAAAAAGATAAATATATAGGAAGGCCGGTATTTTTTTCGTAAAAAGGTGGCAACCCACCCCTGCTCCCCGGTAGTTACTGTCACAGTTGCTGAATATCTCACGGAGATCTAACCAGGGGCCCACATGGATTTTTCCTGGTGTTCGGCCTGCCCAATCCGACCCTGGTACCTAGGCATATAGCCTATAAATTGATTAAAGGGGTTGCTTACCTTTAAATTAACTTTTAGTATGATATGGTAGAGAGTGATATTGGGAGATCATTTGCAATTGGTTTTTATTTTTTATTATTTGTGATTTTTGAGTTTTTTCATTTTTTATTCAGCAGCTCTCAGCAGTTTGCAATTTCAGCCATCTGGTTGCTAGGGTCCGAATTACCCTAACAACCATGCATTCATTTGAATAAGAGACTGGAATATCAGGGCCGCTCCTGCCTTGAGGCAAGGTGAGAACTTTAAAGGGGTGGTTCACCTTTAAAGTGACTTTTAGTAAATGCACTCGCGGCACTTCTTTTTCCGAAGTCGCCGGAAGTAGGAAACTTCGGGGCGACTTCGGAAACTGAAACGCCGCAAGTGCATTACCACAGCCGATTTTTCATTGAAGCAGGTGCAAGACACAGGGAAGCAGTTCGGGGAGATTAGTTGCCCCAAAGAAGAGGCGATTAGTCGTCGGGCGAATAAATCTCCTCGAATCTCCAGGTGTGCCCTTACCCTTATATTGATTTACCTTTTACTTCTATTTGCAGCTTTCAAATGGACGTCATGAGTATATAGAATTTAATAAAAAGTAGGGAGGGGTGTGTGGATGCTGGGTTTTCATTTGGAGGGGTTGAACTTGATGGACTTTGTCTTTTTTCAACCCAATTTAACTATGTAACTAACTATGTAACTGACCCTTTCTAAAAAGCAAATGCTCTGAAAGGCTATAATTGTATAGTTATTGCTACTTTTTATTACTCCTCTTTCTATTCAGTCTCTCTCATATTCATATTCCAGTCTCTTATTCAAATCAGTGCATGGTTGCTAGGGGAATTTGGCAAATGGAAGAGCTGCTGAAAAAAAGGATATATAACTCAAAAAATGGAAACCAATTGCAAATTGTCTCAGAATATTGCTCTCTACGTCATACGAAAAATTCATCTGATAGGTGAACAATTCCTTTAAGAGACAAATTTCCAGGTTCTGCCCATCTAGTGCAGAGAGTGCTATTGAACTCAATGGACTAGTGATGCTGCCCCCTTTGACCCACTCCGACGCTGATTTTAAGCCCCTGTGGAATATGAATCGGAGATGACCTGAAAGACGAGTAATAAAGAGTATATATAATATATTTGTAGCCTTATGAAGAATTTGTGTTTAGATGGGGTCAGTGACCCCCATTTGAGAGCTGGAATGAGTCAGAAGAAGAAGGCAAATCATTTAAAAACGATAAAAAATTTAAAATGAAGGCCAATTGAAAATTGCTTAGAATTAGTCCTTCTATAACATACTAAAAGTTAACTTAAAGGGGAAAAGATGCCATATTAGCTTTAATTTTCTATAAAAGATCATTAAAGTACATGGGTTATTATAACATGCCATAGCAGAAGCATGTAATAAAACAGATTGCAAATTCATTACCATACCGTGTTATCCGCAAGCAGGCCGTGTTATATATACAGCACAGTAATAAGACGAGTGTATATTATGCAAAGATGGAATGTAACTGACAAGGTTGTGGTATGCAGTACCCGGGCCTGTCACATTGCGCAAACACAAACAAACAAAGCCCTGCCTCGCACAGATGCTGCAATACCAGTTATTTCAGAACATCTCTGCTGTTTTGACTTGCACGCCTGCCTTTTTGTTGCGGCAGCACCTTATTTTCATGACAATTGAGCTCCGTGTTACCAGCACAATCCATCTCAATGGCCTCTCCCTCCTTATCATAACAACATCTCCTGCATTTTTAGCCGAATCTCCCACCAAAGGCCTCTACTTCCCTCCTAATCCTATCTGAAGTATCTCCCCTCTTTTCTTTCATCAGCCCTTTACTTACTGTACGCTGACAGATCAAGATAATAGCAGTCACTTTATTTACCTCACAAGATGTCCGTTTAAATCTACTTCCTGAGTACAGTAAACGTTCCCGCTTTTATCCAGAATCTTTCTGCTTTGGGCATCCCCATCCCAACAGGGCCTGTCGAAAAGAATCAGTACATTTGGTTACTTATTTTTGAGTTATTTTGACAGATCAGAAAAATTGCAGTGTTATGTCCTCTATGAGTTAAGATGTAGGCCTCAGGCAGCCTGAGGTCACAGGACTTTTCCCTCAGTCACCTTTGACAAAACTGGCCTGATTATAAGTGTTTCCCAGGCCTGAGGTGCTTGTAAAGAGTAAATCCTGCTTTTTTTGTAGTTAGGGTTGCCACCTTTTCTGGAAAAAAATTACCGGCCTTCCTATATGCAAGCCATTTGTTCCTATTAATAACATTGGCATCAAAGATCATTTTTTTTTTTTTTGGTTCAGGTAAGTTTATTAGAACAAACATTACACAGGTAGTTAGCAGTTTTACAGCAGTAGATGTGCATATATGCATAACAGTGTTTGTGTGCTTGAGTCAGCTGGATTCCTTAATCAAAAAGCGATATCAGGTGCACGTACCATTAGTGGTCCATCATCCACCGTTAGTTAAGAAAGAAGATTTTCCGTACAGCACCCATTTTGTGCTGTACGGAAAATCTTCTTTCATATATGCATAACAGTCAGACGTACAAAACAGTCTAAACACAAGGTTAAATTACAGAAAAAAGGTCAAACAGACAGTTATACATCTTCCAAAATCCATAATTGCCAAATCTTAAGATACTGTTTGGAAGTACCATTCCTTCTAGCTATGAGATCTTCTACCTTTTGCAAGTCTTGGACCGCTTTTTCCCATGCCTGGTATGTAGGGGGGAGAGATGCCCTCCAATGAAGCGCTATGAGCTTTCGGGCCAGGAAAAGTAAATTGTTAACCATTTTACGGGCTGGGGATGCCAGTGGGGTAGGTGGGTCCATACATAATAAGTACCATTTAGGGTCAAGTGGGAGCTCAAACCCTAGTAGTTTCGTTATCCGAGCCTGAATGGCCACCCAGAAGGAATGCAGTTTGCAACAAGACCAAAACGTGTGCATGAAAGTACCCTCATCCCTCTCACACCGCAAACATGTATTCGGGAGCATCGGATTAAGCCTGTGAAGGAGAGTTCTAGTATAATAGGCCCTATGTACAAAATATAACTGTTGAATTCTAAACTTGTATACGGGGGAAATAACCAGCGGGGACTGGAGAACTAGTTGCCATTGGTCATCAGTCAGTGGGGCCACATCCTGTTCCCACCTGTCCCTGGCCTTCAGAGAGGTTTTTTGATAAATACTGTGCTGTAGTGCCTTATAAAAGAGAGATATTTTGCGCCCGGGTTGTGTTTGTGTAAACACCTCTGATACAGGTGTGCATCAAAGATCATTTTTACTGGCCAGGCCAGTAAAATACTGGTCCAGGTGGCAACCCTATTTGTAGTAGTGCTAGTATCAGGAACAGATTTGGGGAGGGAGAAAATAGAGCATTAGCACTAGGCCCGAAGCTTAAACAGGAACCATTTTGTCCAGCTTTAGGCCTGGGTGGCTTCCACAGTCTCTGCTGTGCCTGTTGCCACATATGGGAGCAATTAGAAGCTTATTTTAACAGACTTGTGTTTCAGAATAAGGGTATTTCAGCAAGGGGGTGGGGTGGGAGAAAGGGTTTATAAATAGAACTTTAAATAGAAGTATTTAGCAGTTCATTTTTTTATACAAGGTTTTAATCAAAAGCCATACTATGGTTCTGGAAGAGGATGATGGGAATTGTAGTATCGGTGGCACTTTATATATGATTATAGTAATAATAATAGTTTTACACAGAATTCCTTATGGGAAGGGCAGTGAAAGAATCCTTAATTGTTACGTACATGGTGTTTGCACATTCATAGCTACACATTCCCAGTGGGATTTTCTGAGGTGTTTTTACACATTTCCTGCAGTGCGGGGGAAGGCTTTATCTGTGCACCAGTGTTTATAAACCAGATATCAGATATGTCTATACGTTTGTCTTCTAAACATTGCACTGGAATCTATTGTAGATAATCAGCACCGGTCATTTTGCCCATAAGGGCAGAGACACACGCTCAGATTCGGGGAGATTAGTCGCCCAGCTACAAATCTCCTCTTCTTCGGGGCGACTAATCTCTCCGAACTGCCTTCCCGCCAGCTAGAATGTAAATCTGTGGGGGGATGGCACTCGGATCGCTTCTTTTTGCGAAGTCGCCCAAAGTTGCCTGACAAGGAAACGAATCGCTCCGAGTGCCATCTCGCCGAAGATTCTAGCTATTCTAGGTGGGAAGGCAGTTCGGGGAGATTAGTCGCCGAAAGAAGAAACGATTAATCGCCGAGCGACTAAATCTCCCCAAATCTGAGTGTGTGTCTCTGCCCTTACTACGGCTGTTTTTTGATAAATCCATTGGTTTAGTGAGAAGATCTAGAAGGGGGAAGGGGGGGCTGTAACCTTTGTCAGGGTTGTTTCACTCTAATCTCATTTGCAAGAACCCATTGTATTGTTACAATTCTACGGTTGGTCAGTTCCAAAAAACAAAAAAAATTACTTGCACAGCCTAATGTAACATGTTTTTTTAAAAAAATTATATAGTGAATAAAGTGTCCCCTATTGTAAAATATACGGATAATATAAGTTACCGGGGAGTTCCAGACCATGACCATATAAAAGCACAAGGCCGAAGGCACGAATGTGAATCCTCTTCTGGAGGAGGGTGGGGGGCTGAATAGCCTGCACCTGGGCCCTGCGCCCTGTAGTTACGTTATTGAACGGGGGGTACTTTATTTATTATTATACAGAAGTTTCAGTGAGTCATGTGACAGAAATGACATCACTAAGCTCCAATTATAACCGATGACATCACCAAGGACCGTTTATAAGGATATCATTTAGAGAATATTCACGGCTCTTGTGTATTACTTAGTGAATAATGTAAAACACAGGAATGTTGAAGTCACGAGGAGTTCCATGACTATATAAAGGGAGGAGGCCTTCTTTCTAGACAATCTAGCAAACATTTAGCAAGTTATTTCCCTATAAATATTTGGGGTTCTGGATTGTTCCCTCCAGCAGGCCCAGATTTGTGGAAAGGACACCAAGGCCCGGGCCTAGGGCGGCAGGATTTTAGGGTGGAGGCATAAAGCTAACCACACCCGTATTGTTTCAGAAAGTCTGGGGCTGAGCATGAGATACAATAGGTTACCAATCCCAGTGCTCGATACCTGATGATGACAATTTGGGCATGTGCACAAATGAAGGGGGAGGGGACAGGGGTGACAAACGGCAGCGGGACTAGGGGCGCCAGCTATGTAAATCAGGCCCTGCCCCCCAGTAAGATTTTGGGGCTTTAAAGGCCTGACTTGATAGTATTTTTATTTTATTTTACAGAATTCAGTCTCTTTCCTCATGTGTTGGGAGGAGGAATAAAAATAGAATGCAGACAAATTCCCATCCCTTCCAGCTGAAAGACAAGCAGGAGCCTGGGTTTTATTACAGTATATATATATATGTGTGTGTGTATGTCCCAGTACAGAGACATGATGAGAGTAAGACACAGTGGTAGCAAGCCCCAGTGGCACAATAAAGGCCAAGCCTTGAGCCCAGAGTCAGCATCACTGTATAGCACAATAGGCACGTGCAGCTCTGACTGACAGCCCGGACTCCCGCCTTAGGTCTATGACAGTCGCTGGTCACGCCCCTCCCCTCCCATTGGCTGCTCCGTGCCGCCTGGCAGTGTTATTTTTCGAATATAAGTTCGGAGCGCCGGGACTTCGGGCAGAATCTGGAGGAGAAGTAATTGTCGGGCCCTCGCGCCTCTGATTTCTTGTCCTGCCCATGATCAGCCTGAGATAGGGAGCTCCATGTAGGGGACTGGGCAGAGGGAAAACCCCGATCCCATCGCTGTTTCTTCTTTGCTGCTTTTTGCTTCTGCCCCCCGCCTTTTGCTGCTGCTGCACCCCGGGATCTGCTATCCGCTTTGCACCCCACAATCCGCTCTGCACCCCACAATCCGCTCAGCAGCAAGCCTGAAGACTCTGCACCCCACAATCCGCTCAGCAGCAAGCCTGAAGACTCTGCACCCCACAATCCGCTCAGCAGCAAGCCTGAAGACTCTGCACCCCACAATCCGCTCAGCAGCAAGCCTGAAGACTCTGCACCCCACAATCCGCTCTGCACCCCTCAATCCGCTCTGCAGCAAGCCTGAAGACTCTGCACTCTCTGCTCTGCGCCCCAGGATCTACAAAGGCCCAAAGCTCTGCACTTTTTGTCTCTGCCCCCCATTTGCACTGCTGTTTCCCAGGCCAGAGCCTCACACAATGGAGTTGGAGAAGCTGCTGAATGATTTCAGTCCCAGCCGGAGTGACCTCCCTGTGCCCAGACCCACCCGCCTGCCAGGCTTGCCCTGTGCCATTGTGGCTACCAGGGGGCTACTGTGCCAAGAATCTGGGGTCTTGTCCCCTGTCACCAGCCTGGCTTTCACCATGAACAAACTGGCCGGCCTGGGAAGGTGAGAATGTCTTTTATATGGTCTATATATTATATAGTGAATAAAGAACCCCCTATTGTAAATTATAAGGATATTATAGGAGTTGTATTATAGGAGTTCCATGACCATATAAAAGTACGAGGCTGTTTTTATACAGGTCATGGAACTCCGAGGTCACTTCCAATATCCTCATACTTTCCAATAAGGGGGACTTAATTTATTATAATACACACGTTTTAGTGAGTCATGTGACAGAAATGACTTCACTACTCACCGTTTATAACTGATGACATCACTACGTCACCGTTTAAAAGGATATAATTTACAAGATATTCACAGGACTTCAAAAGATCCAACAAAAATTGTGATTTATTTCATTGTTTCATCATCAGGACGGCATGAGTTGAAATAAATCACAATTTTATTGCATTGGTGAGTGCGGTTCTTCTAAGACGTTTACTATAATATATATATGTGTGTGTTGTGTGTAGGATAAAGCATGGCAGCCCTTAGGGGCAATTCCTAGGCATTATGGGTAAAACATGGCAGCACAGAGCAGATGCCACAGAATGTATCTCCCTATCATTGCTCACATTGTAGCCCCTTTAGCTGCAGCAACTTATACAATTGATTGCATGCTTCTGCGGTTTCCTTGTTACAATACAAGGTAGCAGGGAGTTGCTGTTTATCAGCTGTCAGGCTGCACAATTGTTCAAACAAACGTTTCTCACACCCTGCACCCCTCTGCTACAATCCTGTCCCCCATTGGCTGAAATCGGTGCAAGGAACAGGGTTGCTTTCCCCATTGAAATGCAGTGCAGGCTGCAGCATACCAATTGTGGTTTGGGGGTCTGTTTTCATGCAGTAAATAGATCTGTCCCTAAGGGGCTCTCTGTTTCTCTGCTATTTCCTGCCTGTTCCATGCCCCCACTCCTCATTAACTCACAGAAACTGCCCAAAGCATCTGTTCACCATTGAGTTAACTGTTAGTATGATGTAGAGAGGGAGATTCTGAGACAATTTGCAATTGGTCTTCATTTTTTATTATTTGTGGCTTTTGACTTATTTAGCTTTTTATTCAGCAGTTTCCAATTTCAGCCATCTGGTTGCTAGGGTCCAAATCACCCTAGCAACCATGCATTGATTTGAATATGAATAAGGAGAGGCCTGAATAGAAAGATGAGTAATACAAAGATAACAATAAATGTGTAGCCTTACAGAGCATTTGGGTTTTAGGTGGAGTCAGAGACCCCCTTTTGAAAGCTGGAAAGAGTCAGAAGCGAAGTAATTAAAAAAAAACTCTAAAAAATAAATAATGAAGAGCAGTTGAAAAGTTGCTTACAATTACTCATTCTTTAACATACTGAAAGTTAACCTAAAGATGAAGTACCCCTTTAAGAGGATCTGAACATTTATAAAGCAGACAAGTTCCCCTTTATTAGCAATGATTCTTCCTTCCTGAGCTCCATTCCCAGAAGATCCACAGACTGCAGAGTGTAGCGATACCTGCGGTTATTATCTGTGCCATTTGCTGTGGTCTGGATTGTGGCATCACCATCTGCCCTCTCCCCCCCCCCAAGGATTTGCTTAATTAGAGTGAATGAGATTTGGGAGATAACGGATACCATGAAGCTTGGCTTCCTCAACAAACGGCTTTGTCCCCTTTCCCTGGGGAGGTGCAAATGTTTGTAATTGGTGACTAAACGGAATATATTCTGCGGAGAGAAAGGCCTCGTTGTTGTGGCCGAGGAGCAGAGGGGGCACCTGAGTGCGTGGGAATGACAGTTTTCTGTGTAGGACTGCAGTGAGCTCTGCACTGGGTAATAATTCTATCATATTAAATGTATCTACATCTTTATGTTTCTCTGTAGCCAAAATGAGACACCAAAAAGAAAACTTGGCATTTCCTTCCAGGCTCAGTGCACCTCCCTGTTGCGCACGTCATCTTCTGATTCGTCCGATTCCGGTAAGGATATATTGATGATGTTTTTTTATTGATAATGTTTTTTTTGTCTTGCACTGATTGTATATCTATTACGGGAAAGGAAAATCAGGAGGTTACTTGTGCAGGAAAGGTACATGTACAGGGAATTAGATGTGCAGGGAGGTTATATGTGCAGGGAAGGTGCATGTACAGGGAATTAGATGTGCAGGGAAAGTACATGTACAGGGAATTAGATGTGCAGGGAGGTTATATGTGCAGGAAAGGTACATGTACAGGGAATTAGATGTGCAGGGAGGTTATATGTGCAGGGAAGGTGCATGTACAGGGAATTAGATGTACAGGGAAAGTACATGTACAGGGAATTAGATGTGCAGGGAGGTTATATGTGCAGGAAAGGCACATGTACAGGGAATTAGATGTGCAGGGAACGTACATGTACAAGGAGGTTATATGTGCAGGGAAGGTGCATGTACAGGGAATTACATTTGCAGGGAAGGCACATGTGCAGGGAATTAAATGTGCAGGGAAGGTACATGTGCAGGGAAGGAACATGTACAGGGAGGTTATATGTGCAGGGAGGTTACATGTACAGGGAATTAGATGTGCAGAAATGGTACATGTGCAGGGAAGGTACATGTACAGGGAGGTTATATGTGCAGGGAGGTTACATGTACAAGGAATTAGAAGGTACATGTGCATGGAAGTTACATGTACAGGGAATAAGATGTGCATGGAAGGTACATGTACAGGGAATTAGATGTGCATGGAAGGTACATGTACAGGGAATTAGATGTTCATGGAAGGTACATGTACAGGGAGGTTATATGTGCAGGAAAGTTACATGTACAGGGAATTAGATGTGCATGGAAGGTACATGTACAGGGAGGTTATATGTGCAGGAAAGTTACATGTACAGGGAATTAGATGTGCAGGGAAGGTACATGTCTAGGGAAGTTATATGTGCAGGAAATGTACAGGGACGTTAGATGTGAAGGTAAGTTAGATGTGCAGAGAAGGAATCTTCCCTGTCAAGTCTTGGATTCCCATGTTGCTTGCATGTCAAGGGAGGAATCTGTGTAAATAATAGGGTATTTGGGGGATTCCACACATGCCATAGCAACAGACAGTTGCAGTCATCTGTCACCTGTCTGTTACAAGGGAAGGTGCCAGAGTTTTTGTTTGCAGGTAATTCAACCCCCCCACTTCTTAAAAGTGAAGTGTGATTCCCCGTGTTCACACGGCTTGACATGCTCTGCCTGTAATATCCCTGTTCCCTAGACTGTACCACCTAGGTGTAAGGGGAATCTGTCACCCTCCCTTCCACACGTCAGTAAATATTTCCATCTTCTCTCCACCATCAGGTCTCTGCTTGGATTCCCCCAGCCCCCAAGAATTGGAGGTCACCCACGAAACGTAAGTGTCCTTTTTTTTTTTTTTACCTCCCCGTTTATCCTGCAATTTGCTACTTGTTGGTTTTGGGCTGGGTGATTAAAGGGGTGTTGACTCTGCTGTGTTTGTCAAATGAAAAACCCAGTCAGGTCCTTAAATTGGTCTTTCTATAATTAGCCACTGAAATGGCAGTTTTTTGTGAAAAAAAAACACTCTCTATAGTAAATACCCCTTGTGCTCTCCCCGTCACTGCTCATAGAACCCAACATGTTTTATTACCTGCCCTTCTAGTCCAAACCCTAGGGCAAAAGCCTGCGCTGGAGGCAATTTAGCAGGGGCAACAAATTGTCCCAAGTATTCTGACGCTTAATCCTTATTAGTTCTGATAGGGGGTTGGGAGCATTGGCACAGACTGGAGACACACAGACAGTTGTTAAGTGCAGGAGTCTGTGTTGGTATTTGCAACTGCAGCTGCTTCTAAGCCAACAGCTGCCGGCCCTTTAAACTGAACAACTGCAGAGGGGCCCCGCTCGGGCTCTTTCACAGCCCTCTTTTGTTTTAAAGTCCCCTTCCAACTGGCAGATCTCCCAGAGAGAGAAATATGATTCCCCCATTGAGCAAACTCAGGTTACTGATCCAGTGTAGGGAGGGGGGTAGCAGGGGTATTGGGGGTTCTGGCTCTGATGGGAGGGCTCTGGAATGCAAATATACATTCCTAGCTGGCTTACCCCCGTCACTCATGCCTGGAGAATAACAGAAGCGTGCAAGGCATTGTGGGAGTTTTATTTCTGCAGTCAGACAAACAGAGTACAGATACTTCCTTCAGCTGGAATCACAGTTCCAATCAGCTTTAAAACCCTTGACGTTTTTTATAACAAACATATATAGGGAAGTGGCTTGTTTACACTTGGTGCGATAAATATTTATCGCAGCGGCAGCTTCCCCTTTAAGATTCTGCGGTTTGTCAGACAGGTGATGTGTGATCTCCTGCGCAAGAGTCTGTGGGTTTAAAGTGCGCAGTCAGCTCTCTGGCCGGCCCCTGTGGTTTGACATTAAAGAGCGTGAGCTGGAAACTGTGTGTTGTGAGCGGCTGAAGATGAAGCACAGATCCGGGGTGGTGGTATATATAGTGAATAAAGTAGCCCCTATTGTAAAGTATAGGGATATTATAAGTTACCGAGGAGTTCCATGACCATATAAAAACACTCTGCCATCAGCCTTATAATATCCTTATACTGTATTTTACAAGAGGGGATATTTGATTTTATATATATATATAAAGATATATATATTATATATATATATATATATATATATATATATAATACACAAAAGCCATGAATATCCTGTAAATTATATCCTTATAAACGGTGATCAGTGATGTCATCAGTTATAAACGGTGAGTTCTGATGTCATTTCTGTCACATGACTCACTGAAACTTGTGTATTATAATAAATAAAGTACCCCCAGTTGTAAAATATGAGGATATTAGAAGTTACCTTGGAGTTCCATGATCTGTATAAAAACACTCGACCTTCGGCCTCGTGTTTTTATATGGTCATGAAACTCCTCGGTAACTTATAATATCCTTATATTTTACAAAAGGGGGTACTTTATTCACTATATAATCTACAGTCTGGTCATTTCCCTATGGGACCAGACTAAATTATATCCTTATAAACGGTGCGTTCTGACATCAGAACGGGCCGTTTATAAAAGGGGTCCCCAGGAGCCGAATTTGACGCAGCGCGTTCAAATTGAACGCTGACGAGCCCGAATTGGACGCCGGCGCAGCCAATTTGGACACTGGCGACCAGAATTGGACGCCGACCCCCTCACAACATGGTCACATAACTCCTCGGTGACATAATATCTTTATAAATTACAGTAGGGGGTACATAATCCACTATATATTTGCACTTTATTCACTATATATATATATATATATATATATATATATATATATATATATATATATATATATATATATATATATATATATATATATACACCCCCCAGTTGCTCTCCAACTGCCACCTTTGTGCCTTCTTTGTGGCATCCTGCATGAGTAAAATCCTGCCAGTTTGAGTTTGTAGGGGAAAGAGCAGTATGGGGAAGTTAAACCTGAGTATGGGCTACAGAGTCACATCCTGAGCCTGTTGTTGTTAACGGGAAGGCAGGGTATTTGCTATTCTAGGCTTTTCCTGTATCTCTCATTAATATGAAAAGCAGAGTTTAACGCTTTCAGTCCTCTTGACTCCTGAAACAATGCAGCAGAAGGCGGTACGAGCAACAGACCTGGGAATTAAGGCATCGACAGCTGGCATCTGCTACATTGTGGCAAGAGTCAGAACTGGCAGTGCAGAAAGGACCAAGCCCATACTGCTTTCATATGCACAGAGCCTGCTCTTGTCTATAGCTGATTCATTTAAAGGAGCAGAAATGTCTCTTATCTTGATTTATGGTTTTATTGGCGGCGACAGGTGGGCAGGCGGCAGGTGAAACAGATATATATATATATATATTGTGTGTTTGTGCCAGAGATCTGTCCTTTGGCAAATATTAGACCAAGCATCTGCTAAGTATGATATGCATGGGGGGGATACCCCTTTCTGAAATGTCCAGCCCCTTGTATTGGGTATTTGTTCTCCAGCTAATAGGGCATCTGCCATGATTCTTTATGAAGTTGCATGTCAGTTGATATCAGAATGTGATGGGACATGTGGGGTCAAGCACAAACCCTGGGTCGGAATCTCAAAAAACATCTGTCCCCTCGTTCCATCGACTCTGCCCCCCCCTGTAGTGTGGCACAGGGCAATCCACAGCACGGGGGGAGGGGCAACATCCGCTTATTCCTGGTCCTACTTCCAAACGGATATGTCTTAATTAAATGTCTTAATTAAATGCAATGGCAGTGATTTATATTAAAGGGGAAGTTAACCTTTATAATAAATAGGATGGAATAAGGAATATAATCAATATTGAGGTCTCTTACCCCCGTGGGCTTGCATTTCTCTTGTAAAGGCTTGGGGGGGAGGTGTAGGACTGAATTTTATGGGGGTTATTTGTCTCCCCGCAGACAGTTATTGTCTTTAGATAAAAGCCCCCCACCCCAGGAGAAAAGGAGATATGAATGGGTTGAAGGAGGTGCGTGTCTGCGCCCAAGACAAAGCCCCCCCTTTCTTGCACAATGCTTGAGTTAATTGGGGCTGCACTGGGTGTCCATCTGTCAGTGTGGGGGGGGGGGCTTGCAGCACGTGCTTAGTGGGGTCGCCTGTTGCCTCCTGAATGAATAGACTGAATAGAGGCTTTGATATGCCACACTTGTCCCCCCCCCCTCCTCAGGACACATGGCTTGGGTGCAGAGTGAAACAAAGCCGCAGATTTACATACAGGTGGGGAGCAGCGACCCTTGACCCCCCCTATAGAAAAGACCCAGCCACATTTAACCCCTTCACTGCACACACAGACCCTTTATCAGGCGAGGGGGGGCGCTTTTGTTCTAGGGTTTCTCCTGCTTTTGTTCCATTTATTACTGGCACACAGAGACCAAATAGACCGATATATGTAAATGAGGCCAATTATATTACATATATAGTTAATAGTGGGCGGGGCAAGACACCCTCATTTATACTTGTTTTTTATTTCTTTTTTTCAGGTTTGGAAAGGTTATGTTTGAATCAAGAATCCTTCCCAATGAGTAAGTATATCGACAGCTGAGATTCACTTGTAATATGTTATATAATAAGCAACTTTTCAATTGGTCTTCATTATTTTTTTTTTTTATAGTTTATGAATTATTTACCTTCTTCTCCTGACTCTTTCTAGCTTTCAAAAGGGGGTCACTGACCCCCTCTAAAAACAAATCCTCTCTAAAGCTACACATTTATTGTTATTGCTACTTTTTATTACTCATCTTTCTATTCCAACCCTCCCCTATTAATACTTCATATTCTCATTCAAATCAATATATGGTTGCTAGGGTAATTTGGACCCTATCAACCAGATTACTGAAACTGCAAACTGGGGAGCTGCTGAATAAAAAGCTAAATAACTCAAAAACCACAAATAATAAAAAATTAAAACCAATTGCAAATTGTCTCAGAATATCCCTCTCTACGTCATACTAAACGTTAACTCAAAGGTGAACAACCCCTTTAAAGGCACACTACCCTACTTTTATTCGAGTCAAGTGGAAAATGCAGTTCCTATGGCTCCCCCTGAGGCCTCCCCAGGCAGCAGTGCTGTAAATGGGCTCTTCATTAAAAGGCAAATTCAAACAAAGTATTTTTTTCCTATAATGACCCCGCTGTCCATCCTGCTACACATTGATTTTTAAAGGAACAGTAACACAAAAAAAATGAAAGTGTTTTAAACTAATACAAATATAATGCAGTGTTGCCCTGCACTGGTAAAACTGATGTGTTTGCTTCAGAAACACTACTATTGTTTATATAAACAAGCTGCTGTGTAGCAATGGCAGAAACTGAAAAAAGTCTATATGGCACACAAGAAATAGTGGATAACAGAAAACACCATTATGTGCTACAGAGCTTATCTGCTGTCTGCTGTGTAACCTGAGCCTTTTCTTCTTTGAATGGCTGCCGCCATTGCTACACAGCAGCTTGTTTATATAAACTATAGTAATACTTATCTGTTATCTACTGTGTATCCTGTGCTTGAATGGCTGTCCCCATGGCTACACAACAGCTTGTTTATATAAACTATAGTAGTACTTATCTGTTATCTGCTGTGTATCCTGTGCTTGAATGGCTGCCCCCATGGCTACACAGCAGCTTGTTTATATAAACTATAGTAGTACTTATCTGTTATCTACTGTGTATCCTGTGCTTGAATGGCTGCCCCCATGGCTACACAGCAGCTTGTTTATATAAACTATAGTAGTACTTATCTGTTATCTACTGTGTATCCTGTGCTTGAATGGCTGCCCCCATGACTACACAGCAGCTTGTTTATATAAACTATAGTAGTACTTATCTGTTATCTACTGTGTATCCTGTGCTTGAATGGCTGCCCCCATGGCTACACAGCAGCTTGTTTATATAAACTATAGTAGTGTTTCTGAAGCAAACACACCAGTTGTACCATTGCAGCACAACACTGCATTATATTTGTATTAGTTTAAAACGCTTTCATTTTTTGATGTTACTGTTCCTTTGAATAAACATTTTGGATTGTGACGACCGTGTGCCATTCATTCAGTTTCCTAAAGCAGAGAGAATACACAGCTTGTCTATATCTATATGCGCCACTGATATCAGTGTTTCTTTAAGGGCGTGTTTTGGTGTTTCTGCTTCATACAAGATAATACTGGGCACGGCCATTCTTACGGGTGCTGGGAATACAATATCCAAGTCTAAACTCATTTATTAAAGCATTTTTTGGTTAGTGAATAAGGCCCATGCTCTGCAGAGTTCTTTTTGCCATAATAATCAGGTTTCGGCATAGAAATTTAACCAGTCTCCTCTTTCTCACTTTCCAGTGTCAAGCTGCCAATCAAAAGAATCCACTCCTTGCCGGTAAGTTAACCCCCCCCTGCCCAGTGCATTAATATGAGTGGGGCTATTGATATGTATAAGCACAAATATATAGAACTATATATAAATCTACTGAGAGAATGTTCGGGGCACAAAATAAGCAATACCCTTGTACTAAGGGAATCACCATGGCAGCTCCTACATATGTATGAGTGTAATTATATGGAATCTATATGAGAAGGGGGGGAGTATTTGATTACATATAGGCAGTATATGAAATAATCGGGTATTTTGCAAACAGGAGACTCTCCAGGGGGGCAGCCCTGCTCTAAGAAAACTCCCCCATACTTTGGACCTGGATCTGCCCAAACCCCTTGAGAAGATCCCAGCGGAGAAGGACAATAAGGAGAATGTAAGTCTCACCTGCAGATTGTGTTGGTTAAATGATGGAGAAGTAATGCCTTGCCCTTTAACCCATGTCTCGCCTTTATAGCCCCGGGGGAAGGGGTATTTAAGGAAACATAGAATTGGTTTGCTTTAAGTGACTATGGCATACATGTGGCCCCTGACCCACAACATTTAGG
Organism: Xenopus laevis; assembly: GCF_017654675.1. Taxonomy (NCBI): domain Eukaryota; kingdom Metazoa; phylum Chordata; class Amphibia; order Anura; family Pipidae; genus Xenopus; species Xenopus laevis. Next base: position 11,129,338 of record NC_054371.1, read on the forward strand.
GCAGATTCGGGGAGAATAGTCGCCCGGCAATAAATCTCCTCTTTTTCGGGGCGACTAATCTCCCCCCGAACTGCCTCCCCTGCGGCTAGAATGTAAATCGCTGGGGGATGGTACTTGGAGCGTTTTGTTTTACGAAGTTGCCCGAAGTTTCCTCGTGAGACAACTTTGGAAAACGAAGCACTCTGAGTGCCATCCCGCCGGCGTTTTTCATTCTAGCTGGCGGGGAGATTAGTCACCCTGAAGAAGAATTGGAGCGTGTGTCTCTGCCCTTAAAGAACCCCTAGATTGGGAAAGAAAAACTCCCAAGATTTTACCATTAGGGAGGCACCGAATCCAGGGTTCGGGATTCGGCTAGAATTCGGCCTTTTTCAGCAGGATTCAGATTCGGCCGAATCCTTCTGCCCGTCCGAATCCAAATCCTAATTTGCATATGCAAATTAGAGGAGGGGAGGGAAATTGCGTGACTTTTTGTCACAAAACAAGGAAGTAAAAAACGTTTTCCCCTTCCCACCACTAATTTGCATATGCAAATTAGGATTCGGTTCAGTATTCGGCTGAATCTTTCCAAAATAGTGGATTCGGTGCATCCCTATTTATCATTGCAATCACGTTAACCCTTTTCTCCTATTTCTCCCTGCAGGAATTACTCCTCTTCAAGAGGCCGCGCCCGTTCTGCCGTGCCAGGCTCCGCACTTTTGACGGCTTCAACGACAGGGACGCGTTTTCCGAAAGGCCCAACTCCGCCCCAGCTCTCATGGTAGGTCAATTGCCTTGATCAAGCGGCTCCTCCGTCGTTAGATTTGGGGATCAGATCGATAACAGGATCCTTTTTCTTCCGTTAGCTTTTCAGTCCGGACAAGATCAACTCTGAGCTGGACAACGAAAGTCCCATCCGCTTACGCAAATCCTCCCTGACCTTCTCTCTGTGCAATGATGATGACGATGATGATGGATTCATGGAAATTATGGATGATGAAGATATAAAGGTACAAAATGACTTTTTTTATTTATCACGGGGGACACCTATATCTATATGCTCTTCTGAGAACTTTTGCACTTTACTGTATAGTTTTTTTGTTGCAGTTTTCACGATATTAGCAGTTTTTAACACTTGCTTTCCCCTTCTTTGCAGACTGATATCCCCTCTGGAATGCAGAATCTGCTTACTGCACCGTTTGTGAACAAAGAAGACAAGAATGACGCTGTAAGTACTGCAGTTGAACGAATCTATTTATACTTCAGTTCTATGGCTGACCTTTAGTCCTAGGGTATGGAGGAACTAGTTCCCTTGCTCCTATTTAGGAACTCTATTTGCTTCTTCCCCTTGTACAGGATACAATTATTAGAAGCAAATGCCGCCGGCTGTTCCGTTCGCCCTCTATGCCTAGTAGCGTCATCAGGCCTATCCTGAAACGGTTGGACAGACCAGAAGATGGTGACACTCCCGTGAAGTCAAAAAGGCTGAAGAACTTACCGCAGTCGCACTCTGAAGAATGGCCAGAGAATGAGGAGCCGGTATGTAGAACCATAACGTTCCTTCTCTCACTTGAGGGACAGCCCTGGCCAGTAAAATATTAAAAAGATCTTCAGCTGCTTTGGCCAACTTGGCTTTGACCTTCAAGATTTCCTACTTGTTAAGTGTCTCCCATCGTACGGCCATATCCATGTCTTCTGCTTTAGCGGCAGCTGATAGAATGTCAAATGTTGACCTCTTTTACCCTCGTTCTTTAACATTTATGATTCTTCATTTCAGAAAATGAAGTTGGGAAGGTCCAAGTCTGTATGTCTTGCTACTGTGGAGAAGATACTGGACAATGATGAGAGAGAGCTCATTGGTGACTCCTCAAAGGTGAGAAGCAGCAAGTTGCCCTTTTATCGCTTGCTTATAGTCAACAATATTTCATGTCCTTGTGAAATAGTGGATAATTGCTAGCACTGCACTGTCTAGGGAAGGGGAAATTATGGACGTACACGATAGGAATTCAGGTCCGAATCAAGGGTATTCGTAAAGATTTATTTGCTAAATTAACATCATTCCTTTTTTTTCTAGGCCTTTTTACTGAAAACAGTGGAAGGGAAGCATCAGGATCTGAAATACATCACTCCAGAAACGGTGAGTGGTCACCAAGAACCAATTGTAGAGCTTATACCATAGGAAGGGGGTGATATGGTCTAGTAACTCATAGCAACCAATCAGCAGACAGCGTTTGTTTAATATAATATCCGATTGGTTGCCTTGAGTTTTATTACATCGTTATATGACAGGTATTACATTTTTTTCTCAGATGGACAGTGTGCTGAGCGGGAGGTACGACGGTGTGATTGACCGTTGCGTGATTATCGATTGCCGATACCCTTATGAATACGAAGGGGGGCACATCAAGGTGAGTTGCGCTCAGCTGTTTCCTATCTCAACAACTAGGGATGCACCGAATCCTGGATTCGGTTTGGGATTCGGCCTTTTTCAGCAGGATTCGGATTCGGCCGAATCATTCTGCCCGGCCGAACCAAATCCAAATCCTAATTTGCATATGCAAATTTGGGACGGGGAGGGAAAACATGTGACTTTTTGTCGCAAAACAAGGAAGTAAAAAATGTTTTCCCCTTCTCACCCCTAATTTGCATATGCAAATTAGGATTTGGTTCGGTATTGCGAAGGATTCAGGGGTTCGGCCGAATCCAAAATAGTGGAGTTGGTGCATCCCTACCAACAACAGAACCCACGGTGGGTGCTGCCATAAAGCAGTTTGGACATTTCTAGCAGTGACTTTAAACTGAATTCTTTTGCCTTATTTTCCCAGGGAGCCTTAAACCTCCCCCTGGAGCAGGACGTGGAAGACTTTCTGCTGAAGAAACCCATACTACCGGAGAGCCCCGACAAGCGAGTGATCGTAATATTCCACTGCGAATTCTCCTCAGAGAGGGGCCCCAGGATGTAAGTTACTTTGACCTGACTTCAGTTTCTGCCGTAAAGCAAGCCAGTACTGCTGTTTTTATACTTGTAAAGAAGTAGGTACTTTAAACGACTTCTCTTTAATCCACAGGTGCCGATTTGTTAGAAAGCAAGACCGCAATAGTAACGAGTACCCCAAACTACACTACCCAGAACTTTATGTCCTTAAAGGAGGCTACAAGGATTTCTTTCCCACCTTTCAGGTGAGTTTACAATCTTTTCATTGGGCAGACTGAGCGAATGGTATGACAAGTCAGTTGCAGTTGGTCTTCATACTGTTTAAAGTCTTGAATTTGAACCCGTTTCTCTGGTTTTTTTGCAGTCCCATTGTGAGCCTCAGTCCTACAGGCCGATGCACCACGAGGACTTCAAAGAGCACCTGAAGATGTTCCGTTCCAAGAGTCGGACCTGGGCCGGAGACAAGAGCAAGCGAGAGATGTACAACCGCCTGAAGAACCAGTAGAGGGCAAAGATGGCAGGATAAAAGCACTGATCGTCTTATACTGGGGCCAGGGCTTGTCCCTAATTGCTGCACAGTTGGATCCATGTGGCCTCTGAATGGAATTGTGTCCGGAAATGGAATTTCCACGTATGGCTCCGCCAAGTCGCTCAGTACAGGAGAGACGGGTTCGGTAGAACGGTGGCTGTTCAGGCTCACTGCACAAGAGAAGCTGCTTCTCATTGGAAGGAGGAATCGTTTGTGAAAGTAAAAGTTGCCATTGGTCTTTCCTAATAACGGCATTACGTTTGACATCACTGGACATTAACGCTTGATAATCAGGTTGGCCGCAGTGGATTTCTGCCTTCGGAGCTGTGAATCTCCAACGTGGAACACTAATCACTGTGACTGCGTATGTGACTCCGACCCCCGGCTGCCGGCAGGCTGGTTTCTGTCGGAGGGACCCACTTGAATATCCCCCTTGCTGTCCTGCTACTCCGTCTCCGTCGCCCCTTTGCAGTTGTTGTTGAGGTTGTTGTTTCTGTAGTTCTGAGTGTGTTGCACTTGCACTTTTTTTCTTCCAGCCTCTTGAGTTGCGTAGAGGCTTGTCCGCCATTGCTCCGCCCTCTGCCTCTGAAAGGGGCCAATCAGTGAGGCATTTCAGCAACGGCCGGCTCGTGAGTGTGTGTGTGTGCATTGTCTGCATTCATGTGTTGAAGGTTACTTTGTGTTATTTGTGCAAATGCGTGTGCCCCGCTGCCATATTATTTTATATATTCAGCCCCCCTATACCTTTAAATTGATATTTTTGTAATATCTCTTGATTTCTTTCTTTGTAGAAAATCAACAGCAAATTACAACAAAATCCAGGAACCGAAAAAAATATGTTTATCTGGACCTGTGTCTTACACAATAGGTGCAGCGTATTGGCCTCTCTTTGCTGTTCCAGCCTCACTAATAATAGGGTGGTGCTTACTTTTATACTCACGCTAACCCCGCCTCCTCTGACATCAGAGATGGGTCAGGTTCCAATAGGTTAGGGCAATTTAGGGCCAGCGGGTTTCAGGCCGATTCCCAGGCTGATTTGCTATTGGGAACTGAATCGCAAGCAGCCAATCCTATATTTATATATATTTAATAGAGCAGTTACACTTCACCAAAATCACATTATGTTTGAATTTTAAAAATAATAAAAAAAAGCACTTCATCTGGTTTTGCTAAACCCTCCCCCCTAGTTATTAATATGTACCCCCCTCTGACCATGTTTATTCTATACCCAGACCTTCATTTGATGATATAAGGATTGTATTATGTGAGTACAAGTGTTACTCAGCAATGATTTGAGCCCGTGTGAGTGCGGGAGCCCAGTATAATATGATTTATCCCTTTCCCATATGTATTAGGAGGATATGAAATTGTTATATATATATATTTAGTTATTATTCCCACATTGCCTATAAATGGCCGCTGTCCTTGAGTTCTCCTTTTTCTAGATTCTAATATATCTCCAGGCAATCTGCTCATTGGAACAAGTTTGTACTGAGACAAAAATTCTATATTTATATATATATATATTTTTTTTTTTTTGGTTTTGCACAGTTTAAAAAATGAGAAGCCAGTTATTCATGACTGCCAGGGACAGAAGTATTTCCATTGGGAGAGTCTCCAGTTATTATTTGCGTTATCCCATATTGTATGTGTGATTGTAATGCTTATTGTACACCCCCCCCCCCCCCCCCGTCTGCACATTGTTCTGTGTATTCATTCAGGGGAAAATTAAAATCTTGTTCTTTCGTACATTGAAGTGTGGAATTTTTTTTTCAACTTTCAATTTAAGATGGTGTAAGCAGCAGTCCTGTCCTGCTTTATGGCAGCTGAGATTCTAGCTATCTGTATAACAGAACATTCTGTCCCAGTGGCTGCACAGATCCTATCTGATCCCCATTGTAAGCAACAGTCCTGCCCTGCTTTATGGCAGCTGAGATTCTAGCTATCTGTATAACAGAACATTCTGTCCCAGTGGCTGCACAGATCCTATCTGATCCCCATTGTAAGCAACAGTCCTGTCCTGCTTTATGGCAGCTGAGATTCTAGCTATCTGTATAACAGAACATTCTGTCCCAGTGGCTGCACAGATCCTATCTGATCCCCATTGTAAGCAACAGTCCTGTCCTGCTTTATGGCAGCTGAGATTCTAGCTATCTGTATAACAGAACATTCTGTCCCAGTGGCTGCACTGATCCCCATTGTAAGCAGCAGTCCTGTCCTGCTTTATGGCAGCTGAGATTCTAGCTATCTGTATAACAGAACATTCTGTCCCAGTGGCTGCACAGATCCTATCTGATCCCCATTGTAAGCAGCAGTCCTGTCCTGCTTTATGGCAGCTGAGATTCTAGCTATCTGTATAACAGAACATTCTGTCCCAGTGGCTGCACTGATCCCCATTGTAAGCAGCAGTCCTGCCCTGCTTTATGGCAGCTGAGATTCTAGCTATCTGTATAACAGAACATTCTGTCCCAGTGGCTGCACAGATCCTGTCTGATCCCCATTGTAAGCAGCAGTCCTGTCCTGCTTTATGGCAGCTGAGATTCTAGCTATCTGTATAACAGAACATTCTGTCCCAGTGGCTGCACAGATCCTATCTGATCCCCATTGTAAGCAGCAGTCCTGTCCTGCTTTATGGCAGCTGAGATTCTAGCCTCATAATAGTCACAACAATCATTTACTGTATTTCAGTTCATGTATTTATTTATATACCGGAAGTCTTCTCTGAGTTTTGCAAGGCATAAACAGAAATAGGGGCACAACATATACATTAGACAGAATAAATACATAAGTGTAAAATTAGGTCCCTGCCCGAAAGATCTTTCAGTACATAGATCTATATAAAGTTACAATTTACATAGAATCTGAGAAATGAGCAGCTCCCTGTGTATATAATATACATCAGTTTGTGCAGGTGTCTGTACAAATATACAAATAATTCACTGGGGCAGTGAAGGTAAAACATGCAAATAACAGGCAAATCAGCTCTTCCTATGAATGAAAGTGCCATTCTGTTGGCTGAGCAAATAATCTCATGCAAATGGCCCAGGGCAGAGACCGTTCCTTGGCTGCTCTTTGCTTTTAGTTTGTAGCAGTCCAACCAATGCCCTACATTTATCAAAGATAAGTGCTGATTAGTTGCTATGAGATAAACTTGCTGCATAATTATCCCGATGTGTCGCTGGTGAATTTTCATTCCTGGTTGGCCAATAAGCCCCTTTGTGTGGTGATCAGCCAACCAGCTTCTTCCAATGAACTAATTGGATCATCAGATGGGGGCACGAGTGGCCAGTTTAATGGCTCAGGACACTGAGCTGAAGTTGAGAAGATCACTGGCATGTCTTTAAGGATAGGGGGCGCACTTCCATTTTATGGATATAGAAATCTATAGGTGCCTTTCCCAGGCTACACAAGGCTACACCCATCCTGTCATCAGAAAACATGTTTTTTTCAAAATGCATCAGTTAATAGTGCTACTCCAGCAGAATTCTGCACTGAAATCCATTTCTCAAAAGAGCAAACAGATTTTTTTATATTCAATTTTGAAATCTGACATGGGGCTAGACATTTTGTCAATTTCCCAGCTGCCCCTGGTCATGTGACTTGTGCCTGCACTTTAGGAGAGAAATGCTTTCTGGCAGGCTGCTGTTTTTCCTTCTCAATGTAACTGAATGTGTCTCAGTGGGACCTGGATTTTACTATTGAGTGTTGTTCTTAGATCTACCAGGCAGCTGTTATCTTGTGTTAGGGAGCTGCTATCTGGTTACCTTCACATTGTTCTGTTGTTTGGCTGCTGGGGGGGAAAAGGGAGGGGGGTGATATCACTCCAACTTGCAGTACAGCAGTAAAGAGTGATTGAAGTTTATCAGAGCACAAGTCACATGACTTGAGGCAGCTGGGAAATTGACAATATGTCTAGCCCCATGTCAGATTCCAAAATTGAATATAAAAAAATCTGTTTGCTCTTTTGAGAAATGGATTTCAGTGCAGAATTCTGCTGGAGCAGCACTATTAACTGATTCATTTTGGAAAAAAATTTTTTTCCCATGACAGTATCACTTAAGTAAAGGCAAACAGGAGCTCTGCTCTCACTCATATCAATAAGGGCCGTATTTATCAAAGTTGGAATTTTTCAATTTAAATCAGAGTATTTAAATGAAAAAAGTCAGACCAAACTAGAATCTACGAATTTATCTTATTTATTATTAAAAATGCACAGATTAATCGGTTCGGGGAAAAAATCATGTAAAGAATAGGATCATGAAATTTTTTTTACAGTTTTTTTCCCGAATCGCTCAATTTTTTGAAGGGATTTTGTCCGGAAAGCCTGAATTTTTCTGAATTTGACAGAAAAGTCTAAAATAGTCAGATTTCCCGGCTAATTCCAGCGCAGACCACGGAAACTTCCCAAAGGATAGGGACCTCTCCCATTGACTTATATACAACCTCGGCAAATCTGAGATACTGGATTTTTGGATTCAGACTTTTTTCAGCCTCGTGGTTTAATAAATCCCGAAAAATTTGAATTTATCGAGTTTTTGGCATTCAGACTTTGATAAATAACTCCATGAATGTTAATATACAAATAAAAATGTCTTTATGCAGATTCCCATGCACATAAACTCATGGGTTTACCCAAAAAATGTCTCTTATTGGTCCATTTCCAATTATTGCCTATTTGGATTGGTGGTTGAATACATGTTGCTGATTGGTCCCTTTTCATTTCAATATGACTACATGGTATAATGTTTAGTCAGCCTATGACTAAGTGCCCCTAAGGCACGAAACGCTTAAGGCTTTGCTGTGATGTTTTTGCTTAAATAAATACTTTTTTACTACATCAATTTACTGAGTGTGGTCTGGTATGTGCCAGCCCTTCATTATCAGGACTGGGTTGGGCCAGACCAGTCTCTAGTGGGAGGTACACCTTAGGGGAGGGAGAAAAAGAGAAAATAGAGCAAAGGGGAATTAGAGAAGTTAGAGAAAACTTAAGGGTAAATAAATCTTCAAAAATCAGTTTTCTGCAGTGAAGTTACTGGCATCTATGGAGTTAATGCAATGCTCTAAATCGCTCTTCTGCAGTGATTTCACTGGCATGTATTCGGACAATGCAATGCTCTGAATCCATATTCTGCAGTGATTTTACTGGCATGTATTGGGACAATGCAATGCTCTGAATTCATCTTCTGCAGTAATTTCACTGGCATGTATTCGCACAATGCAATGCTCTGAATCCATATTCTGCAGTGATTTTACTGGCATGTTTTGGGACAATGCAATGCTCTGAATCCATCCTCTCCAGTGATTTTACTGGCATGTATTGGGATAATGCAATGCTCTGAATCCATCTTCTGCATTGATTTTACTGGCATGTTTTGGGACAATGCAATGCTCTGAATCCATCCTCTCCAGTGATTTTACTGGCATGTATTGGGATAATGCAATGCTCTGAATCCATCTTCTGCAGTAATTTCACTGGCATGTATTCGGACAATGCAATGCTCTGAATCCATATTCTGCAGTGATTTTACTGGCATGTTTTGGGACAATGCAATGCTCTGAATCAATCCTCTGCAGTGATTTTACTGGCATCTATTGAGGCAATGCTCTGAATCCATCTTCTGCAGTGATTTTACTGGCATGTATTGGGATAATGCAGTGCTCTGAATCCATCGTCTGCATTGATTTTACTGGCATACATTATATTGGGACAATGCAATGCTGTGAATCCATCTTTTTCAGTGGTCTTAGGACCTCGCACTTCAGAATGGAGCACACACAACTCATGAATACAGTGCTGCCTGTGTTTGGGAGAGCTTTATTCATAGGGGCATCATTCAAGTTAGGGTGCATGAGGTGCAGAGTGCAGCCAGACCCAGGTTTGGGATGAGCACTAGTGGGCTTGCTTTAGTTCTTTCTCTTGCAGTTGTGAAATTCTGCTGTTCTCTAATCATTTCTATGGGATTTTTCTCCTAAATTTTATTAGGAAGGTAAGGAGTAGAGCACGATGGATTATACTAGTGCCACTGACAAAATGAGCCTTATTGTGGTTGGCGCTATGGACTCCGGCTTTTGGCCGAGCTTAGTATCAACCAATCAACATTCTGTTGCCCCAACACTCAACTCAATTCAATGAGACAGAAAGTTCCACAGTGAGATTTAAAGGGGTTGTTCACCTATCACTCAACGTTTAGTATGATGTAGAAAGTGATATTCTGAGTCAATATGCAATTGGTTTTTTTGCATCTGTGGTTTTTGAGTTATTCTTCAGCAGATCTCCAGTTTGCAATTTCAGCAATATGGTTGCTATGGTCCAAATTATCCTAGCAACCATGCCTTGATTTGAATAAAAGACTGGGATTTCAATAGGAGTTATGAATAGAAAGATGAGTAATCAAAAATAGCAATACCGATAAACTTTACATCGGATTTGTTTTTAGATGGGGTCAGTGACAATATACAGTACACATAGAATAGAAATGTCACAATATAAGGCTGATTAGTAATTAATACAGATAATTACTACATGGCAGCACAGAAACCAGTGCAATTAGCATCAGAATTTAATAATCAGCAAACCTGTAGCATCATCTTATATTACAGCCAGGGAAGCTCATTTTCTGCTGGATAATTAGTGACGAGCCCTAAGCTTAGCTTCTCAACAGCCAATCAGAGCCCACTGAGCATGTGAGTGTCACAGACACTTTCCAAGATGGTGACCCCCTGTGACAAGTTTGAAGTCCTGGATCATTGCTGCTATTGACAAGCTCAAACTTTAGCCTCGTGCAATAAGTTCACTATATAAAATATGCCATTTTTAGCCATATTCATTTGTAGGGTTTAGTTCTCCTTTATCTAGCTGTTCTACTGTTTATGGTGTAAGTTTTCCATCCCTGAAATGTCTCTGGAGCCTTCATCGAGCCCTGCAGGCTGCGTGCATTCAGATAATGCAAAGACGAGAATTTGGATTCTTTCAAAACTTTCAGATTCTGAAGAAATGCCGCAAGTTCTTGTACTTAGGCAAAACAAAATTCCTTTCCCTGTAGGAAGTTGGACAATGAGCCAATGAAAATGTTTTGTTTGCCCAGTCAGTGTGGTTCCCACAATGCCAACCCCAATATAATGTGGGGTTCAGCTCTGCTTTTTTGTCCTGATACCTCATCTATTTCAAACCCTTTCCGGATAGATTGTAAGCTCCTCTGGCCATATCATGGTCTACTAGAATTGTACTCCTGCCTTCCGCATTGTAAAAGCGAATTGCGACTTTGATTGTTTTTCACCTTGAACAATATCTTTTTTAGAGGAGCGAGTGAGAAAACAAATGGCATATTTTGCTGGGGAGGAGCGTGTCATTTCATGGAAGTGTTTCCTGTTCCACTTCATTAAGCAAATGTTCCTCCCAGGAGGGGCAGACAGTAAGGTGTCTGATCTCATCGGGGCCCCCCTGGGTACAAACTGCACGACCTGGAGAAATGTTTATGTTGCTATTAACATTTTTTTGGAACAATAAAAGGGAAGTGGGTGCTGAGTGCCGGTCATTTCACCCGTATTTTCGCTGACAGCGTATGGGGGTCTGTGGGCTGGAAATAGGCTTTTCCTGTTCCAGGGCTTTTGAAGTGAACAAGCCATAAAGGAATATTGTTACAAAATAAACAGCTCACTACTTTCAGTAAAGCGGCCCCAAAACTGCCCTTGTGCTTTGGGACTTCTCTGGAGAGGACTAAGGGACCACTTCAATCCCTTTTGTGGAGCAAAGTCCTGCATCAGGTGGAATACCTACAAAGCAGATGGGCTTCAGGGAGAAAGTCCCGATTCCTTACTGTGCGGGCACTCCACTGGTAACCCTACCACTAGGGTTGCCACCTGGCCGGTATTTTACTGGCCTGGCCGGTAAAAATCATGGTTGATCCCAATGTTATTAATAGGGAAAAAAGATAAATATATAGGAAGGCCGGTATTTCTTTCCAGAAAAGGTGGCAACCCTACGTACCACCCTCCCCTGAGGTTACGATATTTGTTTCCCATTTCCCATCTGAACTGCATCCGATGTGACATCACTTCTGGTCCATGGTGACATCACTTCAGGGTTCATAAGTCCTGGGTCGGAAGGTAAATTACCTGTGTGTGGGCCGCTTAGGGAAGTGGTCTGGGTAGAGAACATTTTCAGTGGCAGGTGCGGGTTGGGTTGCAGATCAGCAGGTCAGGGTCAGGCCAGACCAGTCTCTAGTGGGAGGTGCACCTTAGGGCAGGGAGAAAAAGAGAGAATAGCGCAAAGGGGAATTAGAGAAGTTAGAGAAAACTTAAGGCTAAATAAATCCTCAAAATCAATTTTCTGCAGTGAAGTTACTGGCATCTATGGAGTTAATGCAATGCCCCAAATCCATCTTGTTAATGTGTTGGGACAATGCAATGCTCTGAATCTATCTTCTGCAGTGATTTCACTGGCATGTACTGGGACAATGTAATGCTCTGAATCCATATTCTGCAGTGATTTACTGGCATGTTTTGGGACAATGCAATGCTCTGAATCCATCTTCTGCATTGATTTTACTTATATACAGTATATTGGGACAATGCAATACTCTGAATCGATCTTCCTCAGTGATCTTACTGACATGTCTTTGTCATTATTGCTGGAGCAAGTGCCAGTGGGGACATAGGAAATAGGACATGGCCTATTTCAACACCAAACTATGAAAACTATTTTTTGGGCCTCCTAGTTCTTTAGTAGCCTTGGGTGCCTTATTTTGTTTGTCACACTGCCCTGGTCCTATCATATAGGCCAAGTTTTAGGCAACACACTGAGAGAAATGTACCAACATGACCAAACCCCCAGCCTGTGTATGGCACACTATAACAACAATGCAACCTCATGCACAACGACCTTCACATTTTTTTGTTTTTGGTAGAAAGAATGGAGGAAGGTGTTTAGGTGACCACACTGACCACATCCCATGGTCCAAAAAGAAAATCATTGGGTAGTACATAAAATTCTGCCTTATCAATACTTCACCAGCTCCTAGTTCTTCGGTAGCCTTGGGTGCCTTATTTTGTTTGTCACACTGCCCTGGTCCAATTTTTATCAGTGGTCAAAGAATGATATCCATGAAGAACCATGGTACCTTGTTCAGTGGATTCGGGTTTACATGGAACTTCCAACATGTCAGATCTAAATCTGTCCAAGTTTGTTCCCACTGGAATATGATATCACTTTGGGCTCACATTTATGGACAGGAGACCAGATAGTTTAGCAATATCCGCCCATGTTTGGCCTTGTGTGTTACACCAAGAGAGATGGGAAACCGAGAGAAGTGGACAACTGAGTTCAGAGAGAAAGGCGAGAGACAGAGGTGTAACAAGAGAGTCAGAGAATGTAGAGAGTGCAGAACAGCTGGTGGTTCCAGAATGAGGAGACGTGGAGCTTAGGTAACTGTTCAGTTTTGCTTGGGGCATAACAATATGTACAGTCAGGAGAGCAAACGGCATGGGGAAGATTAGAGGAGTGACATGATATATGGTGGATAACAGGGGGCACTTAATGCAGGTGTTGACATAACTGAAGAAAGACAAACTATTTGACATGGAATGGAGTCCAGTGCGGAAGTGAGCTCAGCAGGTGAGACAAGTCTGACCACTTCATCATGGCTTTAGCAAAGGTTTTAATTTGCAGAACTCTCTGTTCCAAAACCAGGTGGACATCAAGGCAAATGAATCTTTCTATTGTAATTGAGAGATAAAGGAAAGAATGTGGGACTATATTATTCCTGGTGCCGCCTTTTCCCTCTTGCTTCTACAGAGGTGGATTCTCACTTGGCTAGAAAATTCATTGTTCTCTCTCATAATAAAGCTCTTTTGTGAATCCAACATTGTGTAATAGTCCCATACATTAAATTGGCTTGGAAATTGGGCTGAAAATGTAAGGGTTTCATCATTTGGGGCATGGACGAACCAAATGATGTTAAGGTGGGCATGAACACAATGAGAGCAAATGATGGACAACCCACAGTATTGCCTCCTTTCTATTGTTCAGATGTTCATATAAAAATCAAGAAAGCTCAGACATCACTAGGTCTATGGAAACCAAAAAGGGGACAGGACCACATTCCTTGGTTATGCATAAACCTGTACTTGTGCCAGTACTCTGTGAATGGCAAATGGCACACTTAACTACTCATAGGGGAGTAAGAAACTCCTCTTCTATCCTCTGTTGGTTCTAGTTCCTTTCACCCAACAGCCCAATTGGATCTCTCCCTGTCTGGTGACTTAGTCCTGTGACATCTCCACTGGCTGGCAACAAAATCACTCGGCAGTAAGTCAGGTTCCCTAAGGGTGCACAGTCGTACCAGGACCGGGTCTAAAAGGGGTCTATGACCCTTCTGGTTTTCGGGTCTTTTGAAATTTTTTTAGCGATGTCAACTAATTCAAAAAGTGCAGCATAGCCAACCCCCCTCAACAGTGGTGAAGTCGGAAGAGCTGAAAATCCGAAGCACCAAAGACTGTGAACAGAGCCGAAGCCGCAAAAAGACCCGAAGCCATGAATAAACCTGAAGATGAAGTCCTGAAGCTGGAACAAGACCCGAAGCCAGAAAGGAGCCGAAGCCAGAAAGGAGCCGAAGCTAAAGCCATGAAGCTGCGGAAAGACCTGAAGGAAACCGAAGAAGTTGTCATCACGGAGGACAAGGAAGAAGAACCTAATAATTTCCACTGAACACCAATCTGTTTTTTTATTTTATTAAACCCCTGGCCACCAATGTATTATTTTAATACTCTATAGGCCCCTAGTCACCAATGTTTTTTTTTAATATTCTATGGGGTCCCTGACCACCAATGTTTTTTTTTAACTTGTAATGTGGGGGGGGGTCTGGCCACCATTGTTTTTTTTTCTATGGGCCCCTAACCACAAATTGTACGTTTAACTTGCAAGTGCGTGCCTAGCCACCATTTTTTTAAAGAAAATCTTCTATGGAGCCACCAATGGTTTTTTACCTTGTGGGTGGGGGGGGGCCCTGGCCACCAATGCGTTTTTTTAACTTGTGGGGGGGGGAGGCTGGCCACCAGTGAAGTTTTTTTTAAACTTTTATTTGGGGCCCCAACCACCAATTTTTTTTTATCTTGTAGGGGGGACCCTGGCCACCAATGGGTTTTTAGCACCCATATTTGTATGTCTTTTTGGTATGTGGGGTCTCTATGGTGGGGCCTATTTTCTCAAATAGGGTCCTGTGATTTCTGATGGTGGCCCTGGTGCATCTAGTGGCTGGGTGTCTTTTGTGGGTGTAAAGCTCTGGAGAAGACTTAATTCATGACCTTCAGATATTCCTTTGGAAACCTTCTAATATTGAGAGGCCCTACACTAAGAGTGACTTTGTCACAGGTAGAGTACTCCTGGAAACCATAGGGCTTCTTCTGAATGGGGAACTTATGAAAGATATAGTAAGGCACCCCTAGTGGCTGGGTGTCTTTTATGGGAGTAGGGCATAAAGCTCTGGAGAAGTCTTAATTCATGAGCCTCAGGTATTGATTTGACCAAAACTCTTTACAAGCTAGTACATTGAGCCATGTTGGTTAGAAGGGATAGCAGTCTCTGATGGACCCGAGGAGATCCAAGAAGCTCAAGACCCAGATGGTGACAGAACAGGCCTGCAGGGTGAAAAGACCAACATTTATGGTCAACAAACCAACTCTCTCTTTTTTCTGATCATATGTTTCAATTTATAGCAAATGAGAAAGCCAGACAGCTGCAAGTACCCCCCTAGAATTCCATCTGCCCCTTCACATGTTTTTAAATGATAATCAGAACTTGCTGATGACAGGCCCATATGTTTAACATCACAATCGGGGGCTAATTACGCACATGTGGACACCAAGGTTGTAGGTAGGAGATAGGGAGCTCATTTCCTTTCATTGGCCCAATTATCTGGCTTTTTGTCTAACGGCCTCACATTCTTGAAGAACAAAAGAAAGGCTTAGCATTGGGCATGAAATAAAGGGACCGACTGCAGGTCTCTAGAGTTTAGGGGCCAGTCAACAGGGGATGAAAAAAAAGTTTGCAAAGGGAATTTAACACCAAAACATAAAGTGAGTGACCTTAGCAACCGGAAAGCAGATGGACTGTGAGGACATTTAGGGCCCTCAGTTTTGTCAGTGGGACTATAGACTGTAAGCTCTTGTGATCAGAGACGGTTTGTTATAAATGAATGTAAAGCACTGCATAAATTGCTGGCACAGAAGGGGGGGACACAGGTGGGACATTCCTTTGATGAAACCTAAGACAATATCAGAACAATAGAATGGTATGTTAGTTCACCTGTGGCACTTTCTGGTCAGGGGCCCTCTCAGGTTGGAAGGCCAAGGGTTAATAACCTCTCTGCCTTATGCCCAAATCTGCTCTACTCTCCTATAAATATTCCAATGTCACATGGTTGCTAGGGTCAGTGACCCCACTGACACCTTGATATTCCTGTTCATCCCCTTTAATTTATTTTCATTAGCTTATGGATCCTTTGCTGGGTGTTATCAGCAGTCCTTGTGCTGCAGACAGACCACAGTTAGCAGGGACTGAGAACATGGCAGGTAATGTACCCATGGTATCACCAGACAATTCCCCAGTTAGACAATATCTGTAATGACGGAGTGGCTATGGCCACCAAGGAAACCACAGTGATATCCTTTCTTGTACCTTTGTAACCTGCCCAAATAGTTGGGGCAAGCCTTTGGAAGGGACCCTATACACGGCCTGTCCAATGCAAGTCAATAACGTTTATCGTCCTTTGTAAGGCCACCTTAACTCAGAGTAATAATACATTTAATGGGTGGAATTATGTCCCCTATCCCAGGGCAAGTACATTTCTAGCATAACTTAGGCCTAATGAGAGGCTGACTAAATACACACTTTGGGGACAGCTGTTTGTAAGTGGCACTGTGCCAGCACTCAGGGGGCTTTGATGCCATCACGGTGGTTGATTTAGACCCTCTCAGAACCTCCACCTGGTTATATGAATCCAGTTATTGCTCCCCCCCTTGGAGCCAGAACAAGAGTGCTCAGGGCTGGTTGTTTATAACGGAATAAAGACTCCCGTGCCACATGCTATTCATGTCTCAACAGTGAACACAAGATCTTCCTTCCTCCAGTAAAACAACAAACATCTCCGGCTAAAATAAGAACTTGAAAAGCCACAGAAAGAGGAGCTGCCCTTCCTGTTTTCTGCAGTCTCTCAGCCCAAAGGAACGACAATGGGGGGGGGGGGGGTTAACTCCTTCACTGGGTTACAGAGATAATAAAGATATGAGGGCACATTTACCAACCCTAGCAGCACAGTTGCAATAAATAGCGGTGCTTGTCCATACATTGTTCCCCAGTTTGTCTGTTGCACCCACTTTGGTGCATGATGCACACTTTGGTGCATTATCTGGCTCAATCAAGTCCTGAAGCCAACACCAGCCTTCTTCAGGAGTCAACGACAGGTTTCCAGTGTTGCTCTCAGGGGTGATCCTGGGGCTGATGCTGAACCTGACACCAGCCTTCTTCAGGAGCCAACTACAGGGTTCCAATGTTGAACTCAATGGTGATCTTAGGGCTGATGCTGAAGCCAACACCAGCCTTCTCCAGGAGCCAAGTACAGGTTCCAATGTTGCTCTCAGGGGTGATCCTGGGGCTGATGCTGAAGCCAACACCAGCCTTCTTCAGGAACCAAGTACAGGATTCCAATGCTCTAAGGGGTGATCCTGGGGCTGATGCTGAACCCAACACCAGCCTTCTTCAGGAGCCAAGTACAGGTTCCAATGTTGCTCTCAGGGGTGATCCTGGGGCTGATGATGCCAGGTTGAGGGGTTGCACTAAAAGAGATGAATTTGAGGTTTCTATTTGTCTGAAATTTGCCATGGGTGGTTATTTGTTGCCCATGGGGCCCACAGAAAGGTCCTCCACCCAGGGGGGCCCAGATATTAGCTCATTGATCACCCGGACCCCTGGGGCAGAGGACCCTGCCACTATGTAGAATAAGACCCCAAATTTGATCTGCCCCAGCCATGCCCATTATGCCTAAGCCATGCCCAAGGTTCACTCAAACTCCCACTCCCTGCAAATCTCACCCCATTTGTAACATATGACTCAAACTTGGGGCTCACTCTTCTATGGGCCCCCTGACTGGAGTACCCCCTGCCCCCCCGATGGCAGTCCTGGTTACTCCATGCAATAAATCACCCACTGTTCAGTATTCTCATCTTCCTACTGTGTGGTGCAAGTTACTACCTGGAGTAAATTTTTACGCTCTGGTATCATGCACAAAATAGGATGGAATTCTGAGAAAGAATGTTGCCCTGTGGGTAAAAATAAACATGGCTTGTTCACTTTGCCCTTCTTTAGTAAATGAGCCCTGTTGTATATTGTAAGTGGTGCTAGGGAGGGATCCAGGCATGGGCAACTAGGAAGCATGGGATTCTGTACTGGGCACTATCCTTATTCTCCTGTCATTGTGAGTGCCACAGCTTCATCTGGAGGCAGGAATGAAAGTAGCAGCAGTGAAAGGCATTTACTTTCCCTTAAATGAAACCAAAATGGCAGGAGCAGCACCTGGGAAGTGTTTATTGTACCCACCGTGGAATGAGCATGCAGTAACATGTGCACAAGCAGGATCCAGTCTGCTGTTCTCATTTAAATCATTTTCTTCTCAAAGGAGCCTGCCTGAAATTGAACATGTACTCTGGTTGCTAGGGAGGGTGACCCCCAGTAACCAGAAAGCACATATAATAAAGACTTGGGGCAGTTTCTTAGATTTATAAGCTATTAACAGCAGATAGTCTGCTGTTTGTTTTGTTTTCTTTATTTTATTGACCCTTGGGAAAGTCTTTGTTTAACTATCACTAGTGACACAGCTCATGGGAGTTATAGTTCGGCCGTTCCATCTAACATTCCAGCAAGGGCTCGGCTGAGCAAGAGGATCATGTGATCTACTTAAACTCAGCATTTCATTAACCCCACTCCTTCCAGGATGTTAAATACATTATATACAATAATACAGAGTTCATTATAAAGAACAGGACAAATGTGAATTTATTTACGATATAGTGTACTGCCTGTCTTACATATGTAACACCACCAGGGGTCAGTAATTCCCTTAGCAAATGATGCATCGCTTTTATCCACGGCTCCCTGGAAAGTAGAGTCATTAGGAGTTATTTACTATGGGGAGGGCAGGGTGCAAAGTGCGATAAACGGGCACAATCCATAATGTTTCTGAAGCCCATTTTGTTGCACCCATATGCTGCCACTTGATGCTAATGTATTGGTTTCCTACAAAGGAAAGCAAAGGGAACACCCTGTCAGACCATGTTTGATCATGGGAAAGAGAGCAGCCTAGAAGCAGAAATTACGAAGACTCATTTTTCTGTAGCTGGGAAAATACTTAAGGACATCAGGGTCAACTCACCCAGGAGGAGGTCCTGACCATGAGAAAGCACCTCTGTGCTACAGGTAAATGGATTCGATTACACAGGGGACAGTTCCTGCTTGACCATGGGAAAGAGAGCAGCCCATGAGCAGGAAGTAGAGAGAAGCAGACCTCTCTACCTTGGTAAGTGATAATGGTAAATGTATTCACTTACGCAGGGGGCAGTTCCTGTCTGACCAAAGGAAAGAGAGCAGCACAGGAGCAGGAAATAATTACCGAGATTTACGGTGTCATTGGATTTATTTACTCAGCAGAAGGTTCCTGCCTAACCAGGAAAAAGAGAACAGGCTGGAAGAGAGCATCGGAGCTCTGTACATGTGTATGTACTGGGTATCGAGCAATCATTCTACCCAGGGGGAGGCTGCTAATTGGACTAATGCTAATGGACCATGTTCCATTCCAAGTGGACCCTATGAATAAGTTTAATAAGCATGTGTATAGCTCTGAGTATAATTAGCTGCACCATATAATTATCTGTCCCTCTCTATCTAAATATACTGTATGTGTGAGCCGACAGCTGCAGCTTTAGTTTCTGTCCCATGAGATGCTTCGTCCCCCCACTACACATTCCCAGCAGCCACAGATTCATTCTCTGCCAGACTGATGGGCCCTCACTACCTGCCTTGTCCTCACATGACAGATAAACTCCTGGGCTCATTTATTAACAAAGGTGCTCAGTAGCAACAGGGCAGTAACCCATAGCAACAAGTCAGATGTTTGTTTCCATTTCCTTTGAATAGTATGAGCAAAACGTATTGCTGATTCATTGCTACTGGTAATTGCATTGCAGCAATTTAGCACTTATGTTAGTAAATCAGCCCCAATTGTTATCACTTATTGTGTTGTACCTTCCCTACTGTGCAGCTAAAAGTCATGGTGTGTGTGATCTCCCATAGATCTTATTCATCCAGATCCTAACTTACATCATCAATCACATCACACAACTGACCAAGAGTAGGACCAAGACGTCTGGTGATCATAGGGCAAGATGGAGACAATTTGGCAAAATGGCAAATAGGAAAATAAACTGGTGTCACTAGGGCAAGATGGCCACATAAGGACAAGATTGAGACAGTAGGAAACGATAGCGACAACAGGGAAAGATACAACTGGGCACAATTGCAAAAGGAGGAGATAGAAGGCCAAGATTGACACACTAGGACAAGATGGCGACAGTAGGACAAGATGGCGACAGTAGGGCAAGATGGAGACAGTAGGGCAAGATGGAGACAGAAGGGCAAGATGGAGACAGAAGGGCAAAATGGAGACATTAGGACAAGATGGAGACAGTAGGGCAAGATGGAGACAGTAGGGCAAGATGGAGATACTAGGACAAGATGGAGACAGTAGGGCAAAATGGAGACAGTAAGACAAGATGGAGACAGTAGTACAAAATGGAGACAGTAGGGCAAGATGGAGACAGTAGGGCAAGATGGAGATACTAGGACAAGATGGAGACAGTAGGGCAAGATGGAGACAGTAGGACAAGATGGAGACAGTAGGGCAAGATGGAGACAGTAGGGCAAGATGGAGACAGTAGGGCAAGATGGAGACAGTAGGGCAAGATGGAGACAGTAGGGCAAGATGTTGGAGACATTAGGACAAGATGGAGACAGTAGGGCAAGATGTTGGAGACATTAGGGCAAGATGGAGACAGTAGGGCAAGATGGAGACAGTAGGGCAAGATGTTGGAGACAAGAGGGTAAGAAGCAACAGTAGAATAAAGTGGTGACAGTAGGGCAAGATGGGGATAGAAGGTCAAGATTGAGACAGTAGGAAAAGATAGTGACAACTGAGCACAATGGCAACAACTGGGCATGGATGCCCGGCTACATTAGTATCGTGAGTCTCCACCAAAACTGCCTCACAAAGGTTTTCTGGAACATAGAGTTTGCCTGGAGGTACATTAGAAAGTACAGATCTGGGCCCAGTGCTGCCACAATCAATTCAATAGGAGACAAAAGGATCAGGTTTAGACTTCTCTCGAGGATTAGAGACAAAACTTCTGGAAAGGGCCTTAGCATTGCTTTCCCTGGGCCTGTAGATGATGATAAAGTGGGTAGGAAATAATGCCCACCTGGCCAGCCTGGGATTCAAGCACTTCGCAGACAACAATGTACAACGGATTTTTATGGTTGGTAAACACCGTAACCACATGTTTAGCACCTTCCAAAAGATGTCTCAACTCTTCAAATACCCACTTAATGGCTAGCAATTCCCTGTTACCAACATCATAAATAGCCTCCGTAGGAGAAAGGAAAGTGCAAGGATGAATTTTACTGATAACAGGGTGTCGCTGTGATAGAACTGCTCCTGCACCAATCTCAGAAGCACCCACTTAAGAAAGGAAGACTAGAATTTGGATGCTGAAGCACTGGAGAAGAAGTTAATGCTTCCTTCATATGTTCAAAGGCCCTCACAGCCTCTTCAGACTAGGGATTTTGGGATTTGGCCATATCCCTGAATCCTTTGTGAAAGATTCGGCCGAATACCGAACCAAATTTGAATCATAATTTGCATATGCAAATCAGGGGTGGGTAAGGAAAAAGTGGACATTTTTTTA
Organism: Xenopus laevis; assembly: GCF_017654675.1. Taxonomy (NCBI): domain Eukaryota; kingdom Metazoa; phylum Chordata; class Amphibia; order Anura; family Pipidae; genus Xenopus; species Xenopus laevis. The sequence goes on from NC_054371.1 coordinate 11,150,784, forward strand.
CTTCCTTGTTTTGTGACGAAAAGTCACGTGATTTTCCCTTCTGGTCTGGAAGGGAAATCACGTGACTTTTGCGTATGCAAATTAGGAATCCTGCTGAAAAAGGCTGAATCCTGGCCGAATCCCAAACTGAGTCCTGGATTCGGTGTATCCCTACTTCAGACTTCATACAAGGATCGTCAGATTAGAGAGCAGTGATTGGAGCCACCAGAGTAGAAACATCTTTAATACATTTCCTGTAATAATTGGAAACCCAAGGAATCTTTCAATGTCCTGTAAAGAAAGGGATTGCGCCCAATCCAAAATGGCCTGACCCTATGATGGCTCCATCTCTAGACCCTTTTGTGAAATAATACAGCCCAAAAAATGTATAGAGTAGACTTCGAAAATACATTTTTCAAACTTGGCATAAAGCTGATTTTGCCTTAAGGTGGCCATAGACTCAAAGATCCGCTCGTTTGGCGATGTGGATCTTTCCCCGATATGCCACTAACGGCATGGCTATATTGGGGGTAATTCGAACGTTCGGCCGTATGGCCGAACAATCGAATTACGATGCGCCAAGGGGCTCCTACGGGCCGGTCGGTTTAAAATCAAACCTTCCCGATCAATATCGTGGCCAGATATCGATCGGGAAGACCCGTCGGAAGCCCCCATACACGGGCAGATAAGCTGTCAAATCGACCGATATCGGCAGCTTTATCTGCCCGTGTATGGTCACCTTTAATCTATGTGACACCTCCTGAACATGGGCACAATGGTCTGTTAAATTAGAGGAATACATTAGAATATCATCCAGGTACATTACTGCATAGCGACCCAAAAGATCACAGAAGACATTGTTTACGAATTCTTGGAAGAAGGTCGGGGCATCACATAAACCAAAGCTCATTACTAAATGCTCAAAATGCCCATCACGCGTTTTAAAGGCCATTGTATGTGTCTCCTCTCAGTAGCACTGGTATTAACCCTTACACAAGACACTGACCAGCATAAGACATGTTAACCCTAAATACATCTGCAACCCTTAAAGGGGACCCGTCACCCAAAAAAATTATTCCAAATCCTATTTTATCACATTAGTCAAGCCAAATGGATTTTAATTACACTGTATAAATTATTTGAATCTTGTTTCCTCCAGTCTGGGAATTCATAATTATAACAAGCAGGCAGGAGCCATATTGAGGACACTGTTATTAAGACAAGTCTTGTATCATCTCAGAATCTTGTTTGTGCACCAGAATGGGGGACCTGATGTCCATCCCCATGTCCTGGTTACACAATTAAATGGTGAAGAGAACTGGGGGAATGTGGGGAGAGCAGTGACATGTAGGAAGTGCTGAATGGAAAGTGAAAGTAATCGACTGCCTAAGGCATAGAGGAGGGGCAGACAATATTTGATTGACAGCTGAGATTTTTAAATGAGTTCACAGCAGCTATGAATGCTTTAATAAAAAAACAATTTGGATTTCATGTTTTTTATTTTACAGCTTTTTATGTCTGGGTGACAGATACACTTTAAATGAATGTGGTAGCAGGTCAGGGCTAAAATAACAAGGTTATGGGTTGTTTTGGGATCGGGCACCGGTGCTGGAACATATATCAAAATCTATAGAGCAAAGAAATCCGCACTCATAGGTCTTTTGTGAAGAAAAAAATGGGTTTATTCAACGTTTGGGCTCTTAACTCGAGCCGTCATCAGGAAGGGCCCTGAATCCTTCATGAAAGATTCGGCTGAATACCGAACCAAATCCTAATTTGCATATACAAATTAGTGACAGGAAGGTAAAAAGTGGAAAATTTTTTTACTTCCTTGTTTTGTGACAAAAAGTTAAGTGATTTCCCTTTCCGCCCCTAATTGGCATATGCAATTAGGATTCGGATTCTGTTCGGCTAGGCACAAGGATTCGACTGAATCCAAATCCTGCTGGAAAAGGCCGAATCCTGAACTGAATCCTGGATTCGGAGCATCTCTAATATAATAATAACATAGACTATATAAGGGCCAATATAAAGAAAGTGTATAGCCCCTAGTAAAGAGGTCTCCATATATCTCAGGGTTATTGAACAAAAAGGTGCACCTATTCTAGAGAGCTCTATATACCTCGGGCTAATTAAGAAAAAGTTGTATAGCACCTAATATAGAGGGCTCTATACATACCTATTAGGGTTGCCACCTTTCCCCGTGGGTAAATCTAGATGGGACCATGAATTGACGGGGCGGGTTGATTGGACAGGTGGTAACCGTAATACCTACATACAATACATATACATAAGGACAGCGCCTAGTACAAAGGTGTAGAGCTGTACATAAGGGCTAATGCGCGGGGGTACAACCCCTTCACCCACTTTGCAAACAATTTTATGGAAGTAACTGAAGAAGTCACCCTGGGGCAACTGCCCCCTCTTGCCCCTTCTGTGGACACCCTTTGTGCTAGCTCAATACTGTGTTCAGAAAGATTTGATGGGAATATGTTGTGACTTTGTGTCCAGGTTCAACCCCCTATATGTCTGCACTGACAGGGCAGTCTAGAGAAAAACATGTGTGAGCAGAGAACATTGGGACCATGTGGGAGTCTGGAGCCCAGAGAGGCCCATTCAATTAATGGTAGCCAAGAGTTAGGTTATATTCAGGGACTGTGTGACTCTTTAGCTGTATATTAGCTGGCACAGATTTTATTATTTCTATATCCTGCATAGGACTGCATAACATTCCTTGTGCTATAAGCAATATGCAAGCCTGATTGCTTCACAACACTCCAAATTATTAAAGGTGCTGTACACCCCCTTGTTCAATATGGGTTCAATGGACATAATTTCTGCCTATTGTTTAAGTACGGGCTTTGTTATTTCGTGCACTGAACAGGGCAACATCTCAAACTGAAAGTTCAGCCTGATTCTATATCTTAATCCCAGTGAGCACAATTGAAACAAATCAGGAATGCCCTGAGAACCCTCTGCATAAATGAACCCTTTCCTTCCCCCCTGCCGCAGCCTGTTAGGCTGTGAGATAAGGAGAAGCTTATGATACACAGGCTTCTCAGTGGACAAAAATGTTTTCAAGTTCATTGAAATTGTAAAACAAAAATGAATATTTCCGTGTAATTTTCCGGATCATTTCCAGGTTGCATCTCAGAGGACATAGGAACCCTGTATCCTGAATTCTTTTTAGTAGAGATTGCAGTCCAAATAATGTATGTGTGTGTATATATATATATATATATATATATATTGATTATTTTTAAGCATGAAATAAAATTGAACTTTTTAAAAAAATCCCAGGAGTGTTATATCCGATTCTACGTTCTTATGCATTTTTTCCTTCGGAGCAGCACCCGGGTTATTGCATCATCTATACTAACGGAGTGCGGATCTGGTTTGGTCGTATATATATATATATATATATATATATATATATATATATATATATATATATATATATATATATATATATATATATATATATATAAATACATGAGTGTAAATGAATATAAAGAGAGGGACGGAACCCAAGCACCTGTTCTACTCTGAGAGGAACGTCCCTTTCCTCTGTAGGTAATGTTTGGAAAGCTGCAGCAGTGCCTGGGTGTAAGTCCCGCCTCCCTTGCTAACTGTCACCCAGCTGGCCAGTGCCCCCAGCAGATTCAGTCCCACTGATGAGAGTGTACATGTCTGTCGTCCTGCGGTCAGGCTGCTAATCTGTCCGGGTTCTTTTAGAAACTTCTGCTTCCAGGGGCTACAGCTTGTGCCACATAACTCTGTGGATGGGGAGAAGAGCGTAGGGCTTAATCTCATTCAACTAACTGTCAGTCTCTGATTCCTGTGTGTGACTGGTATACAGATAAGATCCACTATGCTGCTGACTGGCGCCCCATAACCCATGTATTTTGGGGCCGATTGGGCTGGCCGAGGGGAGCCAAGGACTGGCTTGTGCCAATGATACAATGAAATCTCACAATGAGGGCACCGGAGGAAAAGAGTGTGTTGTTCAGCGCAATGGAGTAAATGGGCAGAGCAAGTCCCCACTGGATCCAAGGTACAAGTCCTTTACTAAATCTCAGTAACTGTATTTATTATCATGTATGAGAGTCTGCCTGAGAGGGGCCAGCAGGTCGCTGGAACATTGGGAGATCAGGAGGGCTGAAGGTGATTGAATCCAGGTACCTGCACTTTGCTTTAAGACTGTTACATCTCTTTTATTATGTAATAAAGGTGTGTCTATGATTGTTGTATCATGCCGTGCCTTGTGTTCAGAAACCTGCACTTCTGGTGGTTCTCCTGTGCCAATATTTCCCTTATACTAATGTGCTATTAGCTTCCCTACTACTATAGGTACAGCCATACGTTTATCCCCCTGCTACTATAGGTACTCCTGTGCTATTATCTATCTTGCTACTATAGGTACTTCTGTGCTATTATCTCTCTTGTTACTTTAGGTACTACTGTGCTATTATCTCTCCTGCTACTATAGGTACTACTGTGCTATTATCTCTCCTGCTACTATAGGTACTTCTGTGCTATTATCTCTCCTGTTACTATAGGTACTACTGTGCTATTATCTCTCCTATTACTTTAGGTACTACTATGCTATTATATCTCCTGTTACTACAGGTACTTCTGTGCTATTATCTCTCCTGTTACTATAGGTACTACTGTGCTTTTATCTCTCCTGTTACGCTAGGTACAGCCATAATTGTATCCCCCCTGCTACTATAGGTACTAATGTGCCATTATCTCTCTTGCTACTATAGGTACTTCTGTGCTATTATCTCTCCTGCATCTATAGGTACTTCTGTGCTATTATCTCTCCTGTTACTATAGGTACTACTGTGCTATTATCTCTCCTGTAACTATAGGTACTACTGTGCTATCATCTCTCCGGTTACTAAAGGTACTACTGTGCAATTATCTCTCCTGTTACTATAGATACTAATGTGCTATTATCTCTCCTGTTACTATAGATACTAATATGCTATTATTTCGCCATGTACTATAGGTACTACTGTGCTATTATCTCTCTTGCTACTATACATACTACTGTGCTATTATCTCCCCTGTTACTATAGCTACAACCATATTTTTACCCCCTGCTACTATAGGTACTCGTGTGCTATTATCTCTCTCGCTACTATGCATACTACTGTGCTATTGCATACTACTGTGCTATTATCTCCCGGTTAATATAGGTACAGCCATACTTTTATACCCACTGCTACTGTAGTTACTAATGTGCTATTATCTCTCTTGCCACTATAGGTACTACTGTGCTATTAACTCCCCTCCCCGGTCATAGGCTGGACATTGCTAATTTATTTAAATATACAAAGCCCTTTTCCCTAGATCACTCCACAACTACATGGCTATACTGCTTGCCAGTTGTGATTCAAAACATTTTCCCTAGACCATACTGTTTGACTTTCCAAATGGCCGAAACATATTCTAATCAGTTTATAACCAAAGGAAATGTTCTTTTTTCTCCTCCCCTATAGGTACTACTGTGTAATTAACTACCCTGGTGCTACAGGTACTACTGTGTTATTATTGACCATGATACTGTGCTATTATGTCTCATTTTATTAAAGTACTAAAATGAGTTATCATACTATTATCCCTGCTACTGAAGGTAGCCAAAGCAAGGCCATAGGCTCGACATTGCTTGTTTATTTAAATACCCGTTTTCCCTACACCATACTATTTAGAAACAAGGGAAATTTACCTTTTTTCTACTATAGGTACTGTTGTGCTATTCACTCAATTGTTACTTTAGGTACTACTGTGCTATTCACTCTCCTGTTACTTTAGGTACTACTGTGCTATTATTGTCTATGCTACTGTAGCACTAGTACTGAGCTATTATGTCCCCTGCTACTATAGGAACTACAGCGCTATTAACTCCCCTGCTATTACAATTACTTTTATTCAAGGAGTTCTGCTTTCCCTAGATCACTCCACACCTAATACAATGGCATACAGTTTGGAGTTGGCATTCCAAATGGCATATTATAATTAGTTTAAATACCTAGGAAATGTATGTTTATCCCCCTGATACTAGGTACTACTGTACTATTATTTACCATATTACAAAAGGTACTAATGTGCTATCTCCCCTACTACTATAGGTACTACTATGCTATTATCTCCCCTACTACTATATGTACTACTGGGCTATTATCTCCCCTACTACTATTGGTACTATTGTGCTATTATCTCCTCTACTACTATAGGTACTACTGTGCTATTATCTCCCCTACTACTAAAGGTACTACTGTGCTATTATCTCCCCTACTACTATAGTTACTACTGTGCTATTATTTTCCATGCTATTATTTGGTACTACTCTGCTATTATCTCCACTGCTGTTATAAGTATTACTGTGGTATTATCTTCCCTGCTACTATAGGTACTTCTATTTGATTATGGTGCAATCAAGTAAGCTTAAGGGCCCAGGTGTCAGTGGGCCCTCTAGCTTCTAACCATTTGGCATATATTATGGTCATTCCCTATTTCTTTTTAGGAAAAAGAGGTTTAATAATGGAACAATAGAGTATAATAAATAGATATAAAAGACTTGGAGAATAAAGAGGTTGCATGAGGAGAAGAGGAATAATAGTTTGGAAAGTGGGCCCACTTTCTAAGGCAGGGGTGTCCAAACTTTTTGCAACGAGGGCCAGATTTAGTGAGGTGAAAATGTGTGGGGGCCGACCATTCAGCCTGACATCCATTCGGAGGTAGCTAGCTTGTGATCAGGATCATTCACTCCTGGAGATGGACGCATACACAGCGTTTAGCAAGTGGAGCCTGTTTGGACTTATTCTCCGCACCTCATTTAAACAAGAATATTTGAGCAGATGATTAGTGAAATGATGTGCCACTTGGTCTATACTGCTGCCTGTGTGCTGAAGGTGTTAGTAATAGACACTTACTGGAACGTAGTGACGCACCGCTCTCGGATATGTCTTTGGTTTACTGTACTGGCACGTCTGTACGTCTATTGCACCTTCAGCCCTAAAGAAGTATGTGAGAGTAGGGCGTCGCTACCTGCCAGTACTTGTCTTTTACTAAGCACATAGGCAGCAGTATAGACCAAGTGGCAGATCATTTCACTAATGTGCCCAAATATTACTGCTATGGCTACATGATTCCTGAGAAGGAAAGGCAAAATTCATGCACTACCTCACATTGATGACCATAGTCACTATATTTTTTGCTCACCTATGCGAATACAAAAGCATAAAATCATGCTTGATGTTCTGCTCTGCTTCAGTACAATGCGGTGGCCATCTTGCTAAAGGATTTGAGGCGTTCTTTATTTGAAGGTATTGCACCAGAGGCTTGTTTTTGCACTTACCTACAGATTTGTTGACTTTACTTGCAGGATCTGGAAAACTGGATCACAATATAGGGCTGAATTAACTTTCTTTTACTACTATTTCATTATCTTCCCTGCTACTATAGATACTACTGTGTTATTAACTCCCTTGCTACTGAGGTACTACTGTGCTATTATCTCCCTGCTACTATAGGTACTACTTATCTCCCCTGCTTCTATAGGTACTACTATTATATTTACTGTTACTATAGGTACTTCTGTGGTATTATCTCCTCTGCTGCTATAGCTATAATGTGTCCAGCTACTATATGTACTACTACTGTGCTATTATCTCCCTGCTACCATAGGTACTACTGTGCTATCTCCCCTGCTTCTATAGGTACTACTGAGCTAATTTTTATATTTACTGTAACTATAGGTACTGCTGTGCTATTATATCCTCTGCTGTTATAGCCAGGTCCGGACTGGCAATCTGTGGGTTCTGGCAAATGCCAGAGGGGCTGCTATAAAGTCCCATAGAAAGTCAGTATTTAGTGGGCTGGTGAGGGCTGTTTGGGCCTCTGTGTACCTGAAATGCCAGGGCCTATTTTAATTCTCAGTCCGGACCTGGTTATAGCTATAATGTGTCCAGCTACTATAGGTACTACTACTGTGCTATTATCTCCCTGCTACTATAGGTACTACTGTGCTGTTCTCTCCCCTACTTCTGTAGGTACTACTGAGCTAATTATTATCTTTTCTGTTACTATAGGTACTTCTGTGCTATTATCTCCTCTGCTGTTATAGCTATAATGTGTCCAGCTACTATAGGTTCAACTACTGTGCTATTATCTCCCTGCTACCATAGGTACTACTGTGCTGTTATTTCCCCTGCTTCTATAGGTACTACTGAGCTAATTATTATCTTTACTGTTACTATAGGTACTTCTGTGCTATTATCTCCTCTGCTGTTTTAGCTATAATGCGTCCAGCAACTATAGGTACTACTACTGTGCTATTATCTCCCTGCTACCATAGGTACTACTGTGCTGTTATTTCCCCTGCTTCTATAGGTACTACTGAGCTAATTATTATCTTTACTGTTACTATAGGTACTTCTGTGCTATTATCTCCTCTGCTGTTATAGCTATAATGTGTCCAGCTACTATAGGTACTACTACTGTGCTATTATCTCCCTGCTACCATAGGTACTACTGTGCTGTTATCTCCCCTGCTTCTATAGGTACTACTGAGCTAATTCTTATCTTTACTGTTACTATAGGTACGTCTGTGCTATTATCTCCTCTGCTGTGTCCAGCCACTATAGGTACTACTGTGCTAATATCTCTCATGCTACTATGGGAACTACTGTGCTTTTATCTTCCCTGCTATTTTAAGTACTTTTATTCCTACTAATATAGAGGAGTTATCATGCTATTATGCCTGCCGCTAAAGGTACTGATGTTCCACAACAGATGAAAGGTCATATGCTAGTTTATTTAAATATACAGAGCTCTCTTTTTCCTCTAAGGGTTGGGGCAGACAAGCAGATTAGGGGAGATTTAGTCGTCTGGCGACTAATCGCCTCTTCTGGGTGACGACAATCTCCCCGAACTGCCTTCTGTCTGCATTCCGTGTGCTTGAACGAAGAATCGCCTGCGCTAATGTACTCGCGGCAGTTCGATTTCCGAAGTTGCCTCTCGAGTAAACTTCGGAAATTGAAACTCCGCGAGTGTATTAGCGCAGGCGATTCTTCATTCAAGAAGAGGGAAGGCAGTTCAATAAAAAAAATCTAACCCCTCCCAAACAAAAGATGTAAATTTAAGAGTGATCCTTTAATTGTTTTTGCAAATTTACTCTAAGTTTCTGTTTTAAGTGGTTGGGGGATATAAGCAGATTTAGACCGCTTATACTAGTTTAACAGCTCTCTGAAAGTCAGAGTTTCAGCAACCGTGTCTATGCACTTCCTGTATTCATTCACACCTAGGCTTGCTAAGTCACAGTTGAACCAAAAGCCTGGCATTAGCTGTCTAAAACTGCAAATATCTTCGATTCAATTCATGTTTTTTGGTTTTAATCCCCCATGATTAAATAAACATCAAAAGCAACCTACTATAGGCACCAATATATGCAAGTATTCTTAATAAATGGCATCAGATCTTATTCTCAATGTTAATGGGGCCCTAAAATGATGTTGCTGTGGGGCCCAGTAACTCCTAGTTATGCCACTTATCTCAGATAAGCCACATGGCTAGCCCGAGGCTTAGATCATTCTTCAAAATACTCACACAGAAATACAATTCCCAAACACAAATTGTGTAGCCCCAAATAGCTTTATGGCATTAAAAGGTCTCGCCATTAGGTCATCCTTGTACGGAGCTTGATATGGCTTATTAATAGCATGTAGCACTTTATGCCTGTTTAAATTGATTGGTCTATTTCATTTAAAATGGTAACATGAAACCGTGTCTATCCAGATTTTAATTGGCCATGGATCCCTACTAATGCAATATAATGATTCCTCAAAGTCTGGAGAGATACGGGTGCCAAGCACCCACACATTAATTATTTCTGTTGCCTAGTAATGTGATGCGTAACAATAGCTCATTCATACTGGGCGCCCGAGCCATCAGCGATTATAAGAGCATACAGGAACTCTAAGACTGTAAAGTAATACTGTTTTCCTACAAATACTCCTTTTGCAGCATCCCACTGACTTTCTATGTGCCCTAAAAGATTTATCTGCAGTTTTTATACATGGGCTCCTTAGGGTCGAACCTATAGCCGCTTGATGATTTGCAACGATCCCTAAGCATAGCCTCTTAACATCAGCCCAGAGCACGCTGAGCATGTGCAGTGTCACTGGAACTCCTAACAAAATCCAAGATGGCGAGTCACTATGGACAACTTTGAAGGTCTGGATCATTACTGTTATAGGGCTGCTGAACCTGTAGGTTGGTGCATTAAGTTCAGTATATAAAATATGGCCTTTTTTGGCATAGTCACTTTAGAGCTTAGTTCTCCTTTAAGAGATTATTAGTTGGGCAAGTTAATAAGGGTAATTATAAATCAGTAAAGGGTCCAGGAAACATTCTTGACAAATACTTGTGTAGTGCAGTGAAAAGGCTTAACTGGAGTACCAACCAGTTATTATTGGAAAGTTTGGTGTAGAGTCTTTAGCTTGGAGACTTCTGGGTTAGGGAGTTTAAATAGAGCTGATCAATGTTGAGGAGCCTAAGAGTGAAGTACGGAATTCAGAAAGCATTTTATCAGGGGTCTAACTACAGGGGCTCCCAGAGTCCTCGCATTGAACCTTCCCCTTAGGAAATTATGAAAACAAGAAGTTTTAGCGTTCCCCAGACCTTGGACAAGATGCTATGTACACAATAAGAGTTCCCTTCTAGGAGGACAACTAATGCACGTCTTCATAAGGACCCACATTTTCCAGTCTTTAACATAGGGCACCGATTTGGCAGTTTGCAGTGCCTACTTGTAGTGTTAGTGTGGTTGTGTGTCCATTGAACTCTGCTGCCAATTATGGATACCCTTGGGGTTGTAAATGAGAACCTCTGATTGGTTGGATTTGTTTACAAAAGAAAGTAGCCATCACACAAATAAGAAGAATTATGTATTTACTGTCTAATGTTACATTCAGTGGAAGATACCTGTTGGATGTCACACTGTGGAAATGATCAGCAATCTGCCACCATATGACCACCTTCTTATTTCTGTTTTTAAGAGGCCTGATCCAAATTCAAGCACCGCCGCGAGGTTATCATATGACATGACTCACAAGGCACATGTTGTACATAAATCACAGGTATTAAAGCATCAGATGGGGCTTCAAACTTGAGACAGGATCAGGCACTGTGAAGCTAAAGAATATATTGAACAAGTCTTGTCTTGCATTGTGCCCTTCACTCATTGGATGACAGGGTTAATTTATCCAAGAAACTTCACATTATTATGGCTGGTAGGGGAGCATGAGAAACAAAAGCTCCAGCTCTCGATATCATCCAACTGCACAAGCTATCACATGCACAGGTCACATTGTCTAGCAGCTTAGGGACTTTTCAAACATCTAGGATGAGTACATGACCTTCTGGAAGGACTGTTATATTCAGAGCAAATGGGGAAATCAGAATAGGACTGCCAGCTAGAAAGGAAATCAGGGGATACTTGGGATACAAAGTAGAATAAAAGCAGGTCATTGTATTAGTAGAGGAAGAGATACTGATACCTGTAAGAGAGTTGGGCTTGTTGGGCCAGGTTTAGCTGGCGATACAGTGAGAAAGATGCCCGGCTTGCTCATATTGCAAGAGGATAGTCTGTTCATATATAAAGACAGATAAAAATCCCATAATGGAATGCAGGTTCACCAAGTTAAGCCAGTAAATAAAGAAGGTTCCAGTCTGGGCAGACGGGTAAAAGACAGAAGGTTCCAGTCTCACCAGATCAAAGAAGGCTTCAGTCTGGGCAGTGCCAGTAAAGGCATAAGGCTCCAGTCTGAGCAAATCAGTTCTAATTTGGGTATGATAACAAGGAATATGGCTCCAGTCTAGTATGGACTAATCCATAATACAGAAGGTTCTAGTACTGGCAGGTTGGTAAAGGACATAAGGTTCTATTCTGTGCGGATCAATAATGTAAAGATGGTTCTAGTAAGTGCATGACAATAAGGCATAGGGTTGCAGTCTGGGTAGGTCAAAAAGGTAGACAGTTCCATTAGAGCAGGACAATAAGTTTCAAGTTGGGACAGGTCACTAAGGCAATAAGTTCTAGTATGAGTAGGTCAGTAGAACATGAGTAGAAGAACATGAGGCTCAAGTTTCACCAGGTCAATAAAAGCAGAAGATTCCATGCTGGTCAAGTCAATAAATTACAGAAAGTCTGGGTGGTCTGGGAGAAGGTTATAGTCTGGCCAGTTCAGTACAGGACAGAAGGGTATTTTCTCAACATGTAAATAAAGGACATAAGGTGCCATTCTGGGCAAATCAATCTATGATAGAAAGTTCTGGTCTCATCAGGTCAGTAAAGTGAGAATATTGCAGTCTGGCCAAGTCAAGAAATAGGTCAGTAAAGGAAGAAGGTACCAGTATGGGCAGGTTAGCAAAGGACAGGAGGCACCAAACTGGGCAGACATGGACACCATTAAGGATCAGAGGCATTTGGTCTAAATGAATGCGAAGGCTCTGTGCTTGTGTTCCCTCTCTGTATGTGATAACCTCCTTGTTACTATAATCAGGTGTTGTGGGCTTGTTATAACAGCGGGAGGCCTGACGAGCTTAGCACTCTGTGATCTCACACATTACACACTGGTCTCAACATCATGCTATGAATGAGCCGACATAGCTCTACTCGCAAGCATGGGATGCACCCAATCATGGTGCTGAAAAGATCCCAGGCATAATGTCCACTTTACCTGATTAGCAGAAGTCTGGCACCCCGTGCAAGCACTGACAATAAAGAATAAAAATAGGCAGCCATGTGTCTAAGTGGATTAAGCAGGCAATGCATACAACTTCCTCCCATAATGCAAGTGTCAGTCCAGAGACCCATGTTGCCTTTCAACAGGCTTTCCCCACACTTTACTCACACTCACATTTTGGGGGCCCAGTCTGAAGGCCAGTTAGGGGGAGATTTGGAGTGAGTGTTTATTTGTGCCCTGGGTACCCCTGGAACTATAGCAGGGTGACTGTTACCCCAATGTTTCTATATATCTGTAACCTTGTTATGAGCTAAGGGGGCCCAGTCTGAAGGCCAGTTAGGGGGAGATTTGGGGTGAGTGTTTATTTGTACTCTGGGTACCCCTGGAACTATAGCAGGGTGACACCCCAATGTTTCTATATATCTGTAACCTAATTATGAGCTAAGGGGCCCAGTCTGAAGGCCAGTTAGGGGGAGATTTGGGGTGAATGATTATTTGTGCCCTGGAACTAGAATATAATGACTTAATGTTCTCTGTAACAGTTGTTTGAATTAAGGAAGCGATTATTAAAGCAATTCCTCATGCAGTAGATAACAGAATTAAAAGGAGATCAGGAGAATTAGGGTTATTTGCTCGGGATGCCCCTGGTACTAGGGAATCATTGTGCTTCTCATGATGATCCAGAGCTAAATTAACTGAAGTTTATTTAACAAAGACACAGAGGGGAAAATCAACATTTGGAAAAAGCTATAAATAAGAAATTAAAATATAAAGATTTGAAGTAGCAGCTCTGTGAGATGAGTTGCACAGCCTTTTGTGGTGAAAGGTTAATGAAGTTTTAAACCGTGTCTATTTATCACTTCATCATCACTGTAAACAGTCTGTTGAACTGATACCGGCACCTAAGTGACCAAGTGATGAAACACATGCCAAAACCTTTTTCTGGAACACTTCATGTGATTAAAACATGTGCTCTGCTGGAGAAAATACAGATTGCATGTGTAGCCTTTCCTTGGCACAAGCCACAGCTCTAGGGTTACAGTGTCCCCCTGGGAAGCACTTGGGCACTTACCTGCTGCCATTCAGCTCCAGTGTCTCCCCTTTCCCATAATGCAGCATTTCTCTGGTTGTCCCTCAATCAACTGGATCAACCCCAAACCAGTTGCAAATCCTGAGGGAAAAAATACGGTATCATTTCAGAACAATTTAATCTTCCCTCACTGGTTCCACAGATCAGTATTTACACAGATTCTCCTTTCCAAATTGTAATGAGCTACTCCTTATCTGTAAACCTGCACAATTCCAGAGATAGGATGGTAGGGAGTAAGGGCAAAATACATTTGTTTATGAAAAAACACACTTGTTCATTTGGCTTGTGATGAAGGTAGATGAGTCTTTATTGCGTCTTTAATAAGGCATTCTCTAGAGGAGAAATCTGATGCCTCAGATCTGCAGTGTCAGCCATGTTCTCTCCTCGCCTCCTTGGGCATTTCACCTCTAGGTTTCAACGATAAAAGTGTCAACAGAGTGACTCACCCGACATTAGGCCAACACATCACTTATCACCTCACGTGTTTGTACTTCATAGAATCTCTGCCCAGCTGGCTCTCGTCCCTTGCAGAACCACCCTTGGTCCTGAGCACAAAGTGCTTCTTGCACCATCTGAGATGTTTCAAGGAAAACATAATTATGTCACTTATCACTAGTGTCTGTGCCTACCCAAGGACTGGGATTGCTAGCTGAACTGCCAAGATGCCATTTAACTTCTCTCTAGGATGCCAATTCTCTCCATATAACTCAAGTGATTGAGTACTTAATCTAGGGTTTATTAACCCAGAAACTGGTTTAGAATTAAACCAGTTTCATTCACTGTTGTAATAAGAAATGCCACTACATGAATTGGGTTCATGGAGATGCAACTAACATGGCCCTAGGCTGCTATAGTAAATAGAGGTCCTTAAACCAAAAGCCTTTAACTAAAACATAATTAAAAGGCCACTTTCCCTAACTGTTCCCTTCAAATTAAAGTACTACTTCAAGCATTTAAAGACATCTGATGCCAAGATGGGGTATTTATGAATGCAAGTGAGCTGTGCAAAGTGCATGATGCAGTGTTTTCCCTGTAATTACAGTAAAAGTGCATCGTTTTTACTGCAATTGACACCGATGCCTCAAACCAGATGCAATTTTGCTTGTGTTTTTAAAGTAAATTGGGTAAAAATGTTCAGAGTTGGGGTTGTGTTATTTCCATAGGTACCGAGTACTCCAAGTACTTTGTGCCAGAAATCAGGAGACACAAAGGCATTGAGTTCTATACAATCATTATACATTTCTCACACTCCATTGGTTCCCTGTCATCTTGTTGACTGGTGTATGTGGTACATATCTATTGCCCCTTCTTTCATGGAAAAGAAAAGTAAATAGTCAAGAAAAGAACAATAGAAGGGAAAACAATGAAGCGAAGAATTATAAAGAAGGACGCTAGGATGAAAAGTGATGAAAAGGAGGGAGCAGAGAAGTGAGGACCCGGAAATAAGAAGGTAAATGAGGAAAGGGTAAGGAGACAGAAATAAAGACGATAAATAAGGCGAGAAGCAAGAGAAAGAATGTGAATGAGGTGAGGAAAGGAGAAGTGAGGACATAAGGAAAAAATGGTGAATGCGGTGGGGAGAGCAAAAGTGGGGACATGGGGAGAAAGAAGGTTAATGAGAAGAGGAGATGTGAGGATATGGGGAGAAAGAAGGCCTACGGAGAGAGGAAAAGTCAGGACATAAAAAGAGTAAGAAAGTGAGAGAGAAGATGGTTCATTGTCACTATGGGTGTCTGGTACACATATATTGGCCCTTCCTTTATTAAAGAATAAGTATTGAAGCTAGTATGAAATGTGATGAGGGTAACAGAGAAGTGATGACACCGAAGGAAGAAGGTGACTGAGTAGAGGAGAAGTGAGGACACAAAAAGAAAGATAATAAATAGGCAGGGGAGAAATGGGAAGAGAATTGAGGACATGGAGAATAAGAAGGTGAATGAGGAGAGAAGAAGTGAGGATTTAGGGAGAAAGGAGGTGAATGAGGACAGGTTAAAACTATTTTGGAGCGTCAGCGGCAAGTAATGTAATTAGCAGTCACAATGAATATCACCAAATATTGTGGGGACCATGCTAGTTTTATGAAGAATACAGTAGAACCCCCATTTTACGTTTTTCAGGGGACCAGGAAAAAATTATGTAAAATCCGGGAAAATGTAAAATCAGGGAAATGTAAAAGTAACTTTTTTTTCAAGTACTGAAAGGATATAAGCACAGGAGTCCGTTTTACTTTGAGATACAATATTTAGTGTGTTAATAACAAGGGTTAAACATTGCAGTGTCAATGTTACACTATGGGGGGCAAGTGCAAGACTCTCTGTCAGTCACAAACACAACCTAAAGCAGGCATATCCAAAGTCAGGCCCGGGGGGCAATTGCGGCCTGTTTTCAAATTTACACCGGCCCTCAGCCTCCATGATGAAATGAATAATAATGCGGCCCCCCAGCACAGTGCAATCAGGAATCATGTAGCCATAGCAGTGATATTGGGGCACATTAGTGAAATGATCTGCCACTTGGTCTATACTGCTGCCTGTGTGCTGAAGGTGTTAGTAAAAGACACGTACTGGCAGGTAGTGACGCCCTACTCTCACTTTAGGGCTGAAGGTGCAATAGACGTACTGACGTGCCAGTACAGTAAACTAAAGACATATCCAAGAGCGGTGCATCACTACTTGCCAGTACGTGTCTATTACTAACACCTTCAGCACACAGGCAGCGGTATAGACCAAGTGGCACATCATTTCACTAATCATCTGCTCAAATATTCTTGTTTAAATGAGGTGCGGAGAATAAGTCCAAACAGGCTCCACTTGCTAAACACGGTGTACCCGTCCATCTCCAGGAGTGAATGATCCTGATCACAAGCTAGCTACCTCCGAATGGATGTCAGGCTGAATGGTCGGCCCCCACATATTTTCACCTCACTAAATCTGGCCTTAGTTGCAAAAAGTTTGGACACCCCTGACCTAAAGCAATAAGTGATTGGTGCAGGACTGTATAAGGGGCAGACTAATTATAATTGACCATTTACAGGTCGAACCATGGCAAAATATACATCTGCTTAGTATTTTAAACCTCTTTATTTCACAAATAATAACATTCATAGAGGGAAAAAAAAGCAGTTTTTGGGATCATCAGGACAAAATGTAGATGTAAAATCCGGGAAAACATGACTTAAAATCAGGGAAATGCACCCATTGAAATGCATTATAAATTGATGGGACGAAAAATAAAAATTGTAAAATGCGGGAAAACTTAAAATCAGGGGACTTAAAATCGAGGTTTCACTGTATGTAATTGAACCTTTCCATTAATGATTCCCCGGGCTAGACCTGTATGAGAGCTAGAAGAACGCACCACTATTGAAGTACGAGACCCCCCCACAAATGAATAAAAGGAAGTGAATGAATCACAATCAGTCTCTTTGGGTTTCCCCACTAAGGAGGAATGGAAGATGCATGTCCAGATGCTGAGCTGTGATGTCTTGGTAAAGCCAAAGTCCAGGCTGGGGATCCAGAGAATAAGCTTCAGTCTGTGATAGGCCTATGTCAGGTTATGAGCTACTCTAGAGTACAAGATAGGAAGGCTATTTATTTAGTAGCCTATAGCTCCACCAGGTTAGTGCCCAGTGAAACTCACCAGCTTAAGGAGCCAAATCTATAGACTAGAGGTACAGCTTCTTCCTAGCAGCTTAAGCCTACGTGACAATATGACCTTAAGATGCTGGAGCTGGACTGGGTGCAAGTTCTGTAACTCAGTTTATTGTACCTTGATACTGTTGGGACACATAGTGCTGTTGTATTTGCAAAAACTGTTTGTTTAGCTCTTTAAGTGAATTTTATGGTTCCTGGTTTGTCTATGGGTGAGCTAAATCATCTGGGTTATGGATCAGCCCAGGCATTCTCAGAGAAGGCGCCTTTTGATGGGATCAGCATGTGCCTATTGGTTTCAATGTATATCAGATCCTCATTCCTGTACCACCAGGGGGCTAATCCTGAGTGTTGTGTTTCCCAATAAAGGAGCTATTCGTAGCCCTGGGCCACCTTTTCTGGGAACTGGGTAACTAACTGGCTTCATGTCTGTTACATCCGTAAGAGCAAAGGGGAGAGACCTACATTTAATTGCATCTGGGATTCAACTTACTTTTATTTAGCTATTGCTTTGTGCATCTACTTGCCAATAGCCTACTGAATAATTAAGTCCCAGGCTCCTTCCTGGCCCTTCCTCGAGCTGCATATATTTTTCTGCTAATGCCCATAAGAGACTCAAAATATTGGCCCAAAATATAGTCAGACTTGCAATTCTGGATTAAGAATCACGATAGAGTAAAGACTGGGGGTACAGTACCTCTGCTGCAATGCAATTTTCATTTAGCAGAGGGAATTGCACAGCCTTTGCACCTCTTTCCAAAATGCCCTGTGCCCAACCTTCCCATAATTCTCCAGTGGCTCGACTCCCCATAATGCAACAAAGCTCAGAGCCTATCCTTGCCATAATGTCTCAGAACTCAGATTTCCACATAATGTCCCAGTATCCACCTTTGGAAGGTTTAAGAATGCTTCAGGGGTCATTCACTTAAGCAAGTGCAGTGTACAAAGTGAGATTTTGGTTGCAAATTGTCATGTTTTTACCCAAAATTCATAATTTTTTCTTACAATTCCATTGTTGTTGTAGCAGCTTCAATTACAGTCGTGAATTACCCCAACAACCTCCCCAGAAAGAGTGCAACAGCCCTATATAAGTAGATGATCTTAGCTCTCCCCAAACAAAAATTCCACCACCTCCAGTGCCAAGCTCTCTGTAATGCCCTACTGCCCATCCAGCCCATAATGCCCCATAGCCTTGGCTCCTTTTAATGCACCAAAGCCCAGTGTCCAATATTCAGATAAGACCATGGAGCCCAGTCTCCCCATAATAACTTAGCACACAGCCTTCTTGTAATGCCCTAAAGCATAGCCCTTCTATCATTAGCCAAATCCCAGCCAACACTATTTTGTAATTGCTGCCATGCTTATGCTCAGGACCAGATATTCTTCTTTTTCTAATTTATTTTCTTGGGGGTTACCGCAAACCAAATTCCTGGCCTGAGTGGATTAGAAAGTACAGCACGCACCCACAGAACAAAGATATCAGAAGGCCTCAGAATAGTGTTGATATCCTTTTAAAGGTACACACTCCACACTCTGGAGATATACTCACCCCTGCCCTGACCTATCCTCATGATATGACACTCATTCTGCCAAGCTGAAAATCATGATACCCCCTTGCTGTGTTTCTAATTAACTGCCAAGAGCCTGTCACCTGAGCTTCTTCTGACTTTCCATTGCTGAACTTTTCATTATCACCAAGTACAGGGGAAATAAGAGTAAATAGAGCAGCATAAATAGAGCATAAATCTATCAGA